>NC_084613.1:43795449-44095449 GCF_033978795.1 Nerophis ophidion
GCGAGGACTATTTAGCGTTTTATTTACCATGTGTCAGAAGTCTCCGTGACTTTAGACTTTCTTTCTACACTCTTTTTTTCTGCTGAGCTCCATCTTACTAAAGCAGTTAGTACAACAATCTACTTGTTATGTAATTTAATGCACTCAACTGTACTGTAAACACGCACATGACGTTTTTCCTCTACAAGCGGCAAATACGCCAGCAGCGTTCGCTCCAATGAGGTCGTCTCACAGGCGATTGAAGATAACATTGTCTTCTTCGGAGAACGAGTTTGGATCTGAGATTTCCATAAAGTAGCCTTTTCTTTGTGCATTTCTGCTCCCTATTTTCGAGCTTTTGGCCAAACAGTAAGTAGACGCCATTACATTTCCCCAGGCCTCAGAATGGACCGCAGGTCAAAATAGAGTCCAACAAAAAAGAAGTATCGCCGTTAAAGAAACGTATAGTTAATGCGTTATTAACGCTTTAACTTCGACACCCCTAATTTTTATTTATACATTAAATTGAGAATAAATCCACAAATGCATGGAACAAATATGTATGGATCACTCTGTATTATTTCATTTCATCACACCTAGTCATAGGTTCTTTTTTTTTTCTTTTTGTATATAATACCAGCTACTGGATATAGTTGGGTACTGCCTTCCTTGTGGTGAGTGAGTTGCACTATATTAATATAACAATATAAGACAATACCAACAAAATAATGCAAATGTTTCCCTTTATCAATCAATCAATGTTTATTTATATAGCCCTAAATTACTAGTGTCTCAAAGGGCTGCACAAACCACAACGACATTCTCCGTAGAGCCCACATGAGGGCAAGGAAATCTCACACCCAGTGGGACATTGGTGACAATGATGACTATGAGAAACCTTGGAGAGGACCGCATATGTGGGCAACCCCCACCCTCTAGTGGAACCGAAAGCAATGGATGTCGAGCGGGTCTAACATGATACTGTGAACTTTCAATCCATAGTGGAGCCAATGCATACAATTGTTGTGCAAAATCAAGTCAATACTATACTATAGTGAAAAATGTGTCTAAGAACTTGTTCACTGACTGTGTAAAGAATTTAGCAAAATTAAAATATAGCGCACAAACATCCAGCAAGGCCGAACACCTCATTAGACTGTCAATGCCATTGAGATTTTTCTACAAACTGTTGTCCTACTACTTCTACAGCAATATAAAGCTGACAGAGGAAAGAATGAATGGAGCCATGTATCGTGAAATTTTGAGCCAAAACCTCCTTCCATCAGTGAGAGCTTTGAAGATGAAACGTGGCTGAGTCTTCCAGCATGACAATGATCCCAAACACACCGCCCGGGCAACGAAGGAGTGGTTCCGTAAGAAGCATTTGAAAGTCCTGGAGTGGCTTAGCCAGTCTCCAGACCTCAACCCCATAGAAAATCTGTGGAGGGAGTTGAAAGTCTGTGTTGCTCGGCGACAGCCCCAAAACATCACTGCTCTCGAGAAGATCTGTAAAGAGGAATTGGCCAAAATACCAGCTACTGTGTGTGCAAACCTGGTAAAGACCTATAGTAATCGTTTGACCTCTGTGATTGCCAACAAAGGTTATATTACTAAGTATCGAGTTGAATTTTTGTTATTGACCAAATACTTATTTTCCACCATAATTTACAAATAAATGATCCAATGCATACAATTGTTGTGCAAAATCAAGTCAATACTATACTATAGTGAAAAATGTGTCCAAGAACTTGTTCACTGAATGTGTAAGGAATTTAGCAAAATTAAAATATAGCGCACAAACACCTCATGAAACCGTCAAGGCCATTGAGATTTTTCTACAAACTGTTGTCCTACTACTTCTACAGCAATAAAAAGCTGACCTCCTATGTGTTTCTTACAATAATGCGGTTTGTCTACCATACTTGCTTTCACTTTCTCTATCCTCCAGCTGCACATTGATTGTAAAGAGGAGCTTGTGCACGCTTATTTCTGACTTGATATACTGTAGGATATAGGCACAGATACCAAGCATATTATTACAGTGGGTCTATTTATCTCCCAAATGATGGTGTGTAAAGAACACCCACTCGGAGAGTTTACACAGGCGCTGCTTATCCTCAAGGACAGTTAAAGCGTCTCTTTAATTTGGTTAGCCAACATTTTCCATGGGAGATGTCAGGAACCAGTCCTGGCCGTTTTTTCCTATGTCGTGCTGCGCCTGACTGTTTAAAGTCACATTTACCATAAGTACACACATTCCAGCTTTTAGCCATATATGCTGAACCTGAGTGAATGTTTACTTTCAAACAATGTTTTAAACAGCTCCACATTCCTTCATACCTTTAACTAGTGGACCAAATTTTTCTCACGCCCCCCTCCAAGCCAATTAAAAAGAAAAATTAATAAATATCGTGTGTCTGTCCAAACTGTGGGCTTGTCGATCAATCAAATCAAGGGTGCCTATTGCTGCGCGACGCTCGGGTTTTGTAGGCCTGTAGCATATTGTTCAAACAAAATCAAACAAGACAAGTAAAAATATTAGAAAAAAGACATTATGTGTTGATAAAAAGCTGTAATGTGTAATACTTAAAGGCCTACTGAAACCCACTACTACCCAGCACGCAGTCTGATAGTTTATATATCAATGATGAAATATTAACATTGCAACACATGCCAATACGGCCTTTTTAGTTTACTAAATTGCAATTTTTAATTTCCTGGGACTTTTTTCTTGAAAACGTCGCGTAATGATGACGTGTACGCGTGACGTCACGGGCTGTTATGAATATGAGCGCTGCGTACACACACACACACAGCTAAAAGTCGTCTGCTTTAACGGCGTAATTACACAATATTCTGGACATCTGTGTTGCTGAATCTTTTGCAATTTGTTCAATTAATATCGGAGAAGTCACAGTAGAAAGATGGAGTTGGGAAGCTTTGGCCTTTAGCCACACAAACACATAGTGATTCCTCATTTAAAATTCACGGAGGTGAAACTTTAGTATGGATCACAGCGGACATGGATTCCGACTAAATGTCAACCAGCAGGTTTTGGTGAGAAAATTGTGGTTAAAAAGTTGCCTCTTACCGGATATCAGCTGAGCTTGTGCCTCCCGTACAGCTGCCGTCGACTTCCCCGAGACACTGCGCGTCAACACCCGGCCGTGGACGTATACTTCCGACTATCAGGTACTGTTAAACTCACTAAAACACTAGCAACACAATAGAAAGATAAGGGATTTCCCAGAATTATCCTACTAAATGTCTCTAAAAACATCTGAATCCGTCTCAATGCAACGCGATTGCAATCGCGTTTTTTTTTCTAGTCCGTCACTATCAATATCCTCAAACACGAATCTTTCATCCTCGCTCAAATTAATGGGGAAATTGTCGTTTTCTCGGTCCGAATAGTACTTTTTGTGGGAGGCACCCATTAAAATCAATATGAATATGTGAGGAACCATCAACATGTGACATCACTGTCTGCGACTTCCGGTAGAAGCAGGGCTTTTCTCCAGTTGCGAACTTTATCGTGGATGTTCTCTACTAAATCCTTTCAGCAAAAATATGGCAATATCGCGAAATGATCAAGTATGACACATAGAATGGACCTGCTATCCCCGTTTAAATAAGAAAATCTAATTTCAGTAGGCCTTTAATAACTAGGGGTGTACCCATTTGATATTAACAAAATAACAAGTATGGGATTAGCGCAAGCTAGATATAGACATAATAGGTGTTCTTAGTTAAACATTATTGCGGTCTAAATCAGGACATTGACAACATGAACAAATATCAATGTGAACAACTTTCTCTGTCGCCGCTCGGGTTCCACTGACCACCCCGGAAGGACATCGCTTTAGCTGGTTTGACTCTTTTATTTTTAAATAAATAAATGATAAATGGGTTGTACTTGTATAGCGCTTCTCTACCTTCAAGGTACTCAAAGCGCTTGACACTACTTCCACATTTACACATTCACACACTGATGGAGCACCCATCAGGAGCAAGGGTGAAGTGTCTTGCTCAGGACACAACGGACGTGACGAGGTTGGTACTAGGTGGGGATTGAACCAGGGACCCTCAGGTTGCGCACGGCCACTCTTCCACTGTGCAATAGATGTCTTTTTCGCCATCGTCGCTCCCACTACTCGTGTCTCACTCCTCGTCTCTCGCGTCTGTCTGCTTCTCTCCAGCCACTGCTTCCGCCACTCCACCTCCTTCTCCCCTTTTATATAGCCGCAGGAGATGAATTTATTGTGTGCCAGTGTGTGTGTCACGCACCTGATTTAGATTGTGGTGGCATCGCTCCCAGCAAGCCCCGCTCTCCGCTCCGCCACATCCTCCGCTACCTTGCCGCCATCTTGGGCAGTGCTGCAGCGTCGGCACGTTGGCTCCGCCTCTCCACAATCAAATACTATCAAATACAGATACAAAGTCTCCAAGGCAGCAGCGTGTTAAAAAGTATCCAGTAACAACTGTGTCCGCATCGCCCGACTTAATGCATCATTAATTATTGTAGTTGCCAGAAAACTTTTAGGGCTGCCTATGTCTATTATAGGCTGTTATTAATAAATGGATTAGTGTCCCACCTCCAAAGACATGCACCTGGCGATAGGTTGATTGGCAACACTAAATTGTCCCTAGTGTGTGAATGTGAGTGTGAATGTTGTCTATCTATCTGTGTTGGCCCTGCGATGAGGTGGCGACATGTCCAGGGTGTAGGCGACTTCCGCCCAAAAGCAGCTGAGATGGGCTCCAGCGACTCCGGAAGGGACGAGCGGTGGGGAATGGATGGATTAGTGTTTTTCATGTTCCAAGTTTGAGTAACTTGATCAAACCTTTTCTAACATTCCACACTACAAAATTATAAAAGTATGTCCAATTTGTGCTGATATTGTATCAGGTTAATATTTTACACGATAATGTCACCTATAACACAAAGGTATATCATTAAAATTATATAATTCATGTTTTAACTTTTTTTTACAGAATAAAAATATATCAAATTGTCCCCTGCATGCGTTGACTTTGCAGTATGTGTTTGGACACCCCTGAAACCAATGAACTGTGATTTAAAAATGCCACTTTCACGGGAAGTGAAAACAGGATGGGGTACATATGTCTCCCTGCATGCAGCAGTGGGACATGAAAGTGAAAACAAACGCCATAAAAAGCTCAGAGGATATCAAACAGCCACAAATACCATCCATGAATTGGTTCCCGATTTCTTGATTATGGTAATCTAGCCTCATTTAAACTAAAGAGTGCAGTAATAACTCAACTTACGAGCTTAGTTAGTTGTATGACAAAGCTCTTAAAGGCCTACTGAAACCCACTACTACCGAACACACAGTCTGATAGTTTATATATCAATGATGAAATATTAACATTGCAACACATGCCGATACGGCCTTTTTGGTTTACTAAATTGCAATTTTAAATTTCGCGCCTAAATATCCTGCTAAAACGTCTCGGTATGATGACGCGTGCGCGTGACGTCACAGATTGTAGAGGACATTTTGTTCCAGCATCGTTCCCAGCCATTAAGTCATCTGTTTTCATCGCAAAAATCCACAGTATTCTGGACAACTGTGTTGCTGAATCTTTTGCAATGTGTTCAATGAACAATGGAGACATCAAAGAAGAAAGCTGTAGGTGGGAAGCGGTGTATTGCGGCCGGCTTTAGCAACACAAACACAGCCGGTGTTTCATTGTTTACATTCACGAAAGATGACGGTGAAGCTCTACTATGGAACAGAGATGTCAAGTGAACACGGTTGGATTGGACCACACACACAAAGTACAGTGAATTATGTGTACTAACAAAGATTGTTTTACCATTCTGTATTCTGATGGCGATCTATGTCGTGTGCTACTCCAGCATCAATACCCGCAGCGTCCTCCTGACTGTCACCTTCAGCGTCGGGTTCAAAGCGGTATGGCTCTATCCCTTGTTGCGGTTGGGCCTGGCCGAGTGGTCCTGCCACCCCAACGGCTGCCACGGCGCCTCTCACAACATATATATATATCTGAATGGCTCCCACTGCCCTCTTGTCATTTTTTTCTTTCTAGTCCTTCACTCTCACTTTCTTCTTCCACGAATCTTTCATTCTCGCCCAAATTAAAGGGGAAATCGTTGCTTTCTCGGTCCGAATCGCTCTCGCTGCTGGTGGCCATGATTGTAAACAATGTTCGGATGTGAGGAGCTCCACAACCGTGACATCACGCGCATATCGTCTGCGACTTCCGGTACAGGCAAGGCTTTTTTATTAGCGACCAAAAGTTGAGAACTTTATCGTCAATGTTCTCTACTAAATCCTTTCAGCAAAAATATGGCAATATCGTGAAATGATCAAGTATGACACATACAATGGACCTGCTATCCCCGTTTAAATAAGAAAATCTCATTTCAGTAGGCCTTTAACTCAAAACACTTGCTTCTCAAATCAACGACTCCCATTGAAAACAATTTAATAGGTGCTAATTGGCTCCCCTGAAACAGCACAACTTTGACATGGAAAATACCTTTCAAATGGAAAAACAAACTTTTAGATAAAAAATATTGTATACAACAATACGACACAATGTAATGTAAACAACTACAGTAGTTTTACAAAGTAATGTAATAATGATGTACAGAATTTATCTTGGCGAGTGGACTGGTACAGTATCTCCTTCAAGCTGCTTCTCTATCGATTAAACCATCAGCAGCTTTACCTTAATTTCATGGATAAATGTTGGCTGTTTATATATTATTTTGACATTCTTGGCTGGCGTTCAACTAATTCTGCTTCAGTACAGTGCAGGCTAGCAGTGATACACTGAGTGATTTCTTCTTAAGAGCACTGTCCTTTACACTCACTTCCGTCCAATGCTTGGAAAACAAAGTTATGTTGATCTTAAGCTATAAACTAAAGCTAAGACCAGATGTTTTGGGCGGATCTTATGGGCTTCACTGTGGCATTTGTTACGCCACCTAATGGCGGAGATGCTTGCAACTATTTTTTTTTGCTTGCCATTTAAAGCATAACAATTGGTTGAGAGACAGTTCTTATCTCAAAACACATTTAAAGGCAAAATACCCTTTATTTTTATTTTTATTTTGCCTACTGTTCACAATCATGACAGAACAGAAGACAAAAATGTTTAGTTTTTTTCTAATGTAAAAAAACGGCCCGTTCTTGCAGGCAAGCAATGCAGCTAATGGGAGCAATCAATTCTACCGTCAACAATACTTCATTTACATTCCGTATAATATACCAGCTGTAGCAACATTGTTATTGGAGGAGCAAACACAGAGAATTTTTTTTTTCGTAGTAACACATCGTCGTGCTACGGCATTAGCCGTAGAATGTAACTAAAGAAAAACATAAGCTAGAAACTGCGTCAACACAAACTGCACAACACAATGTGATAAGACACCAGTTTGTACTGACTGAAAAACATGAACATTTATATTACAGTATCTGTAAAGTATTAGCCCACATTTCATGTTTGTGTGTACACAGCTAGCCAGACAGCTTTTGCACTGTAGTTGTACGGTGACGTTCTGCGTCTTTTATCCATCCATCCATTTTCTACCGCTTATTCCCTTTGGGGTCGTGGGGGGCGCTGGTGCCTATCTCAGCTACAATCGGGCGGAAGGCAGTGTACACCCTGGACAAGTCGCCGTCACATCACAGGGCCAACACAGATAGACAGACAACATTCACACTCACATTCACACACTAGGGCCAATTTAGTGTTGCCAATCATATCCCCAAGTGCATGTCTTTTATAAAAAATATTAAAAGTGTGACTCACTCGATAGACAGTTGCGCTTTTTGTCCACCTGGCCGGGGACGTTTTCACCGGTTTATTTGGGTAAGCACTCCATTTATGTCAAATAGCGTGGCTTCATATTCCACATTTACAGCGTCAAAGTCATGTCGACCTCACTCTCTCTCGGCTTCAGTCTGCTCCAACGTTTCCCCCTCTTCTCTGTGCTCACTTCTATGAGCAGCAGTTCATCCTCCCTATATTCAGGTTGTAAAAGATAAGGTTGTGAATCCTCATTTGGTTCAGTAATACATACATATTACATATTGTTATGAACGTGATTTTTACATTAGCTGCATCTTACGAGCGTTTTAAAAAAAAATCATTTTTAGAATCTTAAAAAGGTGAACAGCCTCTGGCATGTTAGAACCAGAAGAAAATATATTTTCAACTTTCCCTTGAGGTACTTGTCCTCTATCGGTCTCGTGCCGGTATTTAGCCTTAAATGGAGTTTACCACCCGCTTTGGGCTGCATTCCCAAACAACATGACTCCGGTCCTTGTTTTTTGAATTAATACACTTTGCTTCAAAATTGCACTTTTTCTGCATGAATCACCAATAATCCAAAGTAAACTAACAAATCTTGCTGTAAAAAGCAGCATTGAAGTTCATATGGTGACAATAAAATCGGGAAGCCATGAATTCTCGCTACAGCAATACCTAAAAAAAATATTCATAAAAGCAGAAGTGAAAACACAGACATATATAGCTGTGACAACAAACACTACATTGGAGGCAGCCAACACAGCTGACATACTTCACACATAAATCATAATTTCTCTGTAATTTTTGGTCCAAAGCTAAGGAGGGTTTTGGCAAAAGGAGGGTAATACGTTTATTTTTGGCCGTTATGTATTTTTTTTAAACAGTTTTTTGCGACCTTGGAAGCGTATCGACAGCCTGCTCTCTTAACACCGCATGAATGTATACAGCAGAGTGCATCAAATACAAATGCAAAATTGCCCCAAAATTATACTTTGGCAAAATAAAAGCATGTTTTATTGAAAGTTTTTTTAGCCGGACTATGTTTATAACTATGTTTACACCTATTATTTTGGATTTATTTCGTCAGAAAAACAACGTCACAACAACTGATATTGCATGCTTCCAGGCAGAGCTGCACACATACTTAGTGTCCAACACGGTGACATTTTTGTAGTTGTCCATACTCTCTCTATAAACGACTCTGCCACGAGTGGTACACCTACCACTGTTTGAGTATACCTTCCCTAGAGCAGTGGTTCTCAAATGGGGGTACGCGTACCCCTGGGGGTACTTGAAGGTATGCCAAGGGGTACGTGAAATTTTTTTAAAAAGAGCAACAATTCAAAAATCCTTTATAAATATATTTATTGAATAATACTTCAACAAAATAGGAATGTAAGTTCATAAAGTGTGGAGGGAAAAAAATACAACAGTGTTGACAGCTAGATTTTTTGTGGACATGGTCTATAAATATTGATGTTAAAGATTTCTTTTTTTGTAAAGAAATGTTCAGAATTAAGTTCATGAATCCAGATGGATCTCTATTACAATCCCCAAAGAGGGCACTTTAAGTTGATGATTACTTCTATGTGTAGAAATCTTTATTTAGAATTGAATCACTTGTTTATTTTTCAACAAGTTTTTGGTTATTTTTATATCTTTTTTTTCCAAATAGTTCAAGAAAGACCACTACAAATGAGCAATATTTTGCACTGTTATACAATTTAATAAATCAGAAACTGATGACATAGTGCTGTATTTTACTTCTTTATCTCTTTTTTTCAACCAAAAAAGCTTTGCTCTGATTAGGGGGTACTTGAATTAAAAAAATGTTCCCTGGGGGTACATCACTGAAAAAAGGTTGAGAACCACTGCCCTAGAGGATGATCATAACTTGTTAGACATGACCAGTTAAAGTGCAATGAAGATACAATTGAATACAGTACAGTATTTATACAGTGCGGTTGTGGTGACACTCTCACAAGCCAAATATTGTGTTCTTCTCTCTTAAGTTGCATTCTCTTTTGAAGCATCACAGATTCTATTCATGTGAAAACCTGACATTTGTTGTTGCTCTGTGATCGTGTTGGTCCCTGGACTGGACTGTGTTTATTCAGCTGTAACACACGCACACACACAACACACACACACACACATGCACTTACACACATTCTTTTATTTGTTACTTTTTTGAGAACTCTGAAAAATGCCTCTTGAGGACCACCCTTTCTAAATATATGAAGATGTGTATTTACAACATTATTAACATATGCATACTATATACCTATAAACAGGTAAGCTTTTAATTATTTATATATATATTTTTTGAATGTTTTGTTTGTAATTGGTTTTAATCTTCATTATTAGGGACGGTGTGGTGCAGTTGGGGGAGTAGCCGTGCCATCAACCTGATGGTTCCTGGTTCAAATCTCCACCTTCTATCAACCTCATCACGTCCGTTGTGTCCTTGAGCAAAACACTTCACCCTTGCTCCTGATGGGTGCTGGTTAGTGCCTTGCATGACAGCTACGGCAATCACTGTGTGAATGTGTGCGTGTATGGGTGAATGTGGAAATAGTGTTAAAGCGCTTTGAGTACCTTGAAGGTAGAAAAGCGCTATACAGGTATAACCCATTTACCATTATTGACTTGTCCAGGGTGTACACCACCTTCCGCCGGAGTGCAGCTGAGATAGGCTCAGGCGTCCCCTGCGGCCCCAAAAGGAACAAGCCGTAGAAACTGGATGGATGGATGGAACTTCAAGTTATTACAGTATGTCTCTAAATACATCTTTTTTTTTTTTAGTAAATTTTGGCCAAAGGGGGTTCACTTTAAATTTTTACACACACTTATTTCATATGTTGACCAGAGTTGGCGCACTTTTAAAACCCACACAGTCAATTTTAGCGCTGCTTTCGATACCGTCAATCATAATATTTTACTAGAGCGTACCAAAACACGAATTGGTATGTCAGACTTAGCCCTGTCTTGGTTTAACTCTTATCTTACTGATAGGATGCAGTGCGTCTCCCATAACAATGTGACTTCGGACTATGTTAAGGTAACGTGTGGAGTTCCCCAGGGTTCTGTCCTTGGCCCTGCACTCTTCAGTATCTACATGCTGCCGCTAGGTGACATCATACACAAATACGGTGTTAGCTTTCACTGTTATGCTGATGACACCCAATTCTACATGCTCCTAAAGCTGACCAACACGCCGGACTGTTGTCAGTTGGAAGCGTGTCTTAATGAAATTAAACAATGGATGTCCACTAATTTTTTGCAACTTAACGCCAAAAAAACGGAAATGCTGATTATCGGTCCTGCTAGACATCGACCTCTATTTAATAATACAACTTTAACATTTGACAACCAAATAATAAAACAAGGTGACTCGGTAAAAAATCTGGGTATTATCTTCGACCCAACTCTCTCCTTTGAGTCTCACATTAAAAGCGTTACTAAAACGGCCTTCTTTCATCTCCGTAATATCGCAAAAATTCGCTCCATTTTGTCCACTAAAGACCCCGAGATCATTATCCATGCGTTTGTTACGTCTCGTCTCGATTACTGTAACGTATTATTTTCGGGTCTCCCCATGTCTAGCATTAAAAGATTACAGCTGGTACAAAATGCGGCTGCTAGACTTTTGACAAGAACAAGAAAGTTTGATCACATTACGCCTGTACTGGCTCACCTGCACTGGCTTCCTGTGCACTTAAGATGTGACTTTAAGGTTTTACTACTTACGTATAAAATACTACATGGTCTAGCTCCAACCTATCTTGCCGATTGTATTGTACCATATGTCCCGGCAAGAAATCTGCGTTCAAAAGACTCCGGCTTATTAGTGATTCCTAAAGCCCAAAAAAAGTCTGCGGGCTATAGAGCGTTTTCCGTTCGGGCTCCAGTACTCTGGAATGCCCTCCCGGTAACAGTTCGAGATGCCACCTCAGTAGAAGCATTTAAGTCTCACCTTAAAATTCATCTGTATACGCTAACCTTTAAATAGACCTCCTTTTTAGACCAGATGATCTGACACTTATTTTCTTTTTTCTCCTATGTCCCCCCCTCCCTTGTGGAGGGGGTCTGGTCCGATGACCATGGATGAAGTACTGGCTGTCCAGAGTCGAGACCCAGGATGGACCGCTCGTCGGGACCCAGGATGGACCGCTCGGCTGTGTATCGGTTGGGGACATCTCTACGCTGCTGATCCGCCTCCGCTTGGGATGGTTTCCTGTGGACGGGACTCTCGCTGCTGTCTTGGATCTGCTTTGAACTGAACTCTCGCGGCTGTGTTGGAGCCACTATGGATTGAACTTTCACAGTATCATGTTAGACTCGCTCGACATCCATTGCTTTCGGTCCCCTAGAGGGGGGGTATGGGGGGGGTTGCCCACATCTGAGGTCCTCTCCAAGGTTTCTCATAGTCAGCATTGTCACTGGCGTCCCACTGGATGTGAATTCTCCCTGCCCTTTGTGTGTGAGTTTTCCTTGCCCTTTTGTGGGTTCTTCCGAGGATGTCGTAGTCGTAATGGTTTGTACAGTCCTTTGAGACATTTGTGATTTAGGGCTATATAAATAAACATTGATTGATTGATTGATTGAAAAATCCCCCCTTTTTGGGACCACCCTAATTTTGATAGATTTCACGACCAGGGGGGCAAATGAGACATTCTCTGTTAGATGCAACGGTTTACCGTATTGGGACCATGATTTCAATCTTAACTTGTTGACTGATCCTCATATGGAAAGTACTTCTCCTTGTTGATATCTCAAGATGGGTAGACATTAGTGTTGTGTCGTTCGAGTGAACGTACTGAACCGAATCACTACATGAACTGATTCGTTCCTTTCTCAGTTCAGTTGAGCTCCGCCGCGACGGTATGAGTGGAACTGGCGCATTCTGTGACTCACTGAATCCTCGACGTCGGCGAACGACGCAGCCAGCTACTCATCATGGGGGCGGTGGGAGGGACTGAGCGAACGATTCGTTCACCGCGGATTAACGACATGAGTCACTCAGTGAACGACAACGCTCTCGTGATATTTTGATATTTTATCCATCCATCCATTTTCTACCGCTTATTCCCTTTCGGGGTTGTTATATTTTTAAACGAAGGCTACAGAACATTTAGTTTTTATGTTGGCATTTCTGGCTCTTAATTTATTTGTTTTATTTTGAAGGTATTTATTTTCTTTTTGTTTGCATATTTAATTTTAATTTTTCGAACGACTCAATTTAAGGAACTGATTCTAGTGATTCAGTATAGTCAAAAGAACTGCCGATCCCATCACTCCTGTCCAAATGCAAAACCCAGTCACTCAATTTTGGTCAAAACTGAGCTGATAATAATTTTGGAGTTCCTAGGTGATATGCTTTACATTAGTGTATGCGATATTGTAATTTGTTCCGTAAGTAAGCTGTTACGCGCATGGCAGGACCTTGCAACTACCACATAACTGCGTAAATACAACAGAAAAACCTAGTATCTCAAGGGACCAATCGGAGCTTCTTTGTCAGTCGCCTAATTGTCTTTAATGAGACATTTGCACGAGTGGGGGCCGACGGTCAACCTGATTATGTGATATTATGGCACGAGGGGATATTTGGAAGATTGGCCCAGGACGTTGCAAGCACCTTCATTAAATGTATTGTTTTAGATTCTTCCCCGTGCATACTCTTTTGGGCAGATAACTGTGGAGGTCAAAATAAAAACTGGACGCTGTACAATGTGCCCAATGTGCAAACGCAGAATGGGGCCCACCTGAGATTGTGATAAAATATCTGGAGAAAGGGCACACGTTCATGAGAGCAGATTCAATCCATGGCTCAATCGGCAAGAAAATGAAAGCTCAAAAAAACATCTATACACACACACACACACACACACACACACACACACACACACACACACACACACACACACACACACACACACACACACACACACACACACACACACACACACACACACACACACACACACACACACACACACACACACACACACACACACACAGCAGTATGTCATACAAGAGCATTATCAGTCTTGGTTTGAAACAGAAGCCATGCAGTACATTTGGCCCAAAGATCCCCTATTCCTAAAAGAGAAGTAAAAACTTTGTTTGTTCAGTTTTTGGCCGGGAGGTTACTCACACGAGACAAAAGTGCAAATGGCGTGTTTGTTTGGAGAAGCTCTTTTTTTGGCTTTACATAACCTCCTCATCCCTCTTGATTTAAATTTCAAAAGAATGTTGGCCGGATCCTCCTGATCACACACAACCTTTTACACGCCAGAATCACAACATGAAAGTTGTTCCAAATCCGCTCCAAAAGCTAGCCAACACTAACTACATTCTGCATGTTTGATGAGTCAGCATGTAATTACAGAGCATCATCATACAGCAGCAGTGCTCACATGTCAAGGCTCTATATATTTTAGTCTTAAATGTCGGGGTACTGTATGTCACACCGCACAACATTGTTGCCCCACACAATGTTTTCCCTAGGAACTCATGTTAGTAATGTCAACTCATCAAACTGTCACCATCATAAATTGTTATGGAATGTGAAAAATAACTCCTTTATTTTTGACAAACAGGAAGTAATTATAAATAATTTATGTTTAAACTGTGATTACGCTGATTTAAAATGTTAATCATTTGACAGCACTAAAATTATTCTGAGGAGTTTTAAGCAATGTTTGATACAGCAACAAAAGTCAACATGCTTGCTTTGAACAGGAAGGCACTGTGATACTGTAACCTAGTGGTGTTTAAGAGTGAAGTGAAGTGAAGTGAATTATATTTATATAGCGCTTTTCTCTAGTGACTCAAAGCGCTTTACATAGTGAAACCCAATATCTAAGTTACATTTAAACCAGTGTGGGTGGCACTGGGAGCAGGTGGGTAAAGTGTCTTGCCCAAGGACACAACGGCAGTGACTAGGATGGCGGAAGCGGGAATCGAACCTGCAACCCTCAAGTTGCTGGCACGGCCACTCTACCAACCGAGCTATACCGCCCCGTAAGAGGTATTTCTGTAACATTACTTACAAGTATTAATGCACCAAATACAAATATAAATACTACTTATAAGTAAGCAAACTCAGTCTGACACTCTTTTACACTCTATTGTCCACCTTCACATAGCAGAAGAAGCTCTAAGGTCCAACACCACAAAACTAACCTCAACAGCAAGACAGCACTTCCTCATTATGCTCCAATCAGCGTACCAGCGAGCGAGTTGCATTCATGAACCCCTGGAATTCTAAGAATCAACATACACCACCAATTCGAACTGACTGAAAAACATGAACTATTATATTACAGTATCTGTAAAGTATTAGCCCAGATTTCATGTTTGTGTGTACACAGCTAGCCAGACAGCCAGAAAACGTATGCACTGTAGTTGTACGGTGAAGTTCTGCGTCTTTTATGAATAATATTAAAAGTGTGACTCACTCGATGGACAGTTACGCTTTTTGTCCACCTGGCCGGGTACGTTTTTACCGGGTTATCTGGGCAAGCACTCCATTTATGTCAATATAGCGTGGCTTCAAATTCCACATTTACAGCATCAAAGTCATGTCAACCTCACTCTCTCTCGGCTTCCGTCTGCTCCAACGTTTCCCCCTCTTCTTTGTGCTCACTTCTATGAGCAGCAGTTCATCCTCCCTATTGAATTGAATTGAATTGAAATATTTATTTCAAACCTGCACAGTACAACTAAACACAGTTTTTGTTTTTTTTTACATGTTGGCAAAGATATCTATGCAAGGCTTGAAAAGGGGTTGATGAAGCAGCTGCTTATAATAGCCCAACCCCTCTCGCATTCAGGTTGTAAAAGATAAGGTTGTGAATCCTCATTGGTTCAGTAATACATACATATTACATATCGTTATGAACGTGACTTTTACATTAGCTGCATCTTAAAGTCCTTTTTTTGTGTGCATTAATTTATGTGGTGGGGTTTAGCTCGGTTGGTAGAGTGGCCGTGCCAGCAACTTGAGGGTTGCAGGTTCGGTTCCCGCTTCCGCCATCCTAGTCACTGCCGTTGTGTCCTTGGGCAAGACACTTTACCCACCTGCTTCCAGTGCCACCCACACTAGTTTGAATGTAACTTAGATATTGGGTTTCACTATGTAAAGCACCTTGAGTCACTTGAGAAAAAGCGCTATATAAATATAATTCACTTCACATGTTCTGTAATGTTGTAATTTGTTGTGGATTGTATTTCTCTTTATTGAGTTTATTACTTGTTATAATTTCATTTATATTGTTGAAGTAATTAATTTTAGCACGTAAACCCCCCCGTATGTAGCTAATAGAGATGCGCGGTTTTCGGTCTCATCCGCGGAGTCCGCAGATAAACCGCGATTTGGGCGGGTGACATGATGAAATAATAGATTTTAATTAGATTCGGGCGGGTGGCGGTTGAACCATCCGGAAATATTTGATATACATGGTTCTGGGATCGGTATCCTTTGCCTTCCAAAGAGCCATTTTGGGCCTGTGTCACAAAGCGAAGAAGACAATAGGAGACGCTAATATTCTCTTGAATGACTACCTGCAGTTACCCAGATAATAAGTATTAGGGCGTGCTATGACGCAATTGGCTTTGTCGCCTTCTACAACATGTCAATCTGCTTGTCAGTCCAGCATCATGTTGTGCGTGGCTTCCGCAGCAACACACACATGACTGCAAGGCATACTGGGTGACACAGAGTACACTAATGATTGTGATATAAACAATTTTAACACTCTTGGTAATATGCGCCACGCTGTGAAGCCACACCAATTAAGAACGACAAACATATTTCGGAAGAACATCCTCACAGTAACACAACATAAACGTAACACAACAAATACCCACAATCCTTTGTATTCATGACAATTCCTGACTATTTTATACACCCCGCTAGCAGCAAACCCCCCCTCCCCTTGCATTGGTAAGGTGGGCGTGGTTGGGGGCGCGGGGGTGTAAAATATATTCAGGTGTGTCACGGATACAAAGGATTGTGGGTATTTGTTGTGTTGCGTTAATGTTGTGTTACTGTGAAGATGTTCTCCCGAAATGTGTTTGTCAATCTTGTATTGTGTGGCTTCACAGCGTGGCGCATATTAGTAAGTGTTAAAGTTGTTTATATCACAACCAACAGTGTACTCTGTATCACCCAGTATGCCTTTTAATCTTGTACGTGTGATCGAGGAAGCTGCACACAACATGTTGCCGGACCAACAATCGGTTCGTACATGTTGTTGAAGATGTTAAAGGCAATGGCTTCAGAGCACGCCCATATTATTGTCATCAGGATGAACGTTATTGGATAGTCGCGAGAACGTTAGCGGCATCAATTGACTTCTTTACTCTGTGAAACAGTTTAAAATAGCTCTGGGAGTGGTCAAGGCGGCCGACCTCTGATGTATTTCAGCGGGCGGGTGGCGGCGTTTACGGTCCTGATAAAATGTTGGTTCGGGTGGTCGGCGGGTGGATGACGACTTTGGTGAAGCGGTTGCGGATGATATATTTGTCTATCCGCACATCTCTAGTAGCTAATGATACTGATTTAGCATAGTTTAGCTACTAACTCTAGCTATAATTTCATGTAT
The DNA here is from genome assembly GCF_033978795.1 of Nerophis ophidion. Taxonomy (NCBI): domain Eukaryota; kingdom Metazoa; phylum Chordata; class Actinopteri; order Syngnathiformes; family Syngnathidae; genus Nerophis; species Nerophis ophidion. The sequence goes on from NC_084613.1 coordinate 43,812,852, forward strand.
ATCGTACCAAACTGCTTTGGTATATGTGCATAAGTTCCCGGTGGGTACATGTCTATGGATGTCCACATTCATCAAGGTCAGGGGTCGGCAACCTTCAGCATACAAAGAGCCATTTGAGCCCATTTCCCACCAAAGTTAACACACCTAGAGCCGCAAACTCTGTTCGAGCCCTAAAATGACAATAACACTACTTTTAGTTTAATTACATTTAAGCTGTAGTATTTATGAAATTGAACACTAGTCAGAAAATGACGGGGCAAGTATTTTTGCTCTGATCAGCTTTCCGCAGAAGTTCCGAAACTGCTCTTTTTCGGTCATCTCCAGCTTGGTAGTATTTTTTCGCAAATACTGTGTGTTTGTTCTGGAAATCTTTTTCCACATTTGATGTTTCGTTCTTTGCTATGTTCTCCGCACATATTAAGCACACAGGTAAACCAACCTCATCCACAGTAAACACAAATGAAACTGACCATGTAACATTAAACGTTTTATTTTCATAAGAAATGTTTCTCTTTTTGATTTGTCCATTGCTAATTACTGGGGGTTGACCACTAAAAACAACGCAATTGCTTGGCATTAAAGATGACGCATCGGACGTGTTATGTACATTTCGATAGACAAAATATTGCAATATCACAAACTCTTAAAATTGAAACGGCCACATTAAAATAGACTAACTGAATAAAATAAAATCAATTAAAATTAAATAGCCATTATTTATTATCATTTTTTAAAAGCCAAACAGAGCCAGGCCTGAGGCATGAAAGAGCCAGCATGCAGCTCCAGAGACGTGGGTTGCAGACCCCTGATCTAGGTCATTGTCATTTCAGGGCATTCAATCGATCGCAACTGGACTGTTTAGTTTGTCTTAGAAGACGTTTCGCCTCTCATCCGAGTAGGCTTCATCAGTTCATGCTTATAGACTTAGATAGGTCAGATCTAGTCTGTGTGAACAAGACAGCAGTGAGTGACAAGCATGAATGTCAGACTAATTCTTGGACAAACAATAATTTTTTATTCAATATAATGAGTAATTGTAAAAATAGAGCCAATTAAAATATACATATAAATACATATATGTGTACATATATATATATATACACGAATATACATATGGATATATTATATATATAATATATACATATACATATATATACATACATATATATATATGTATATATATAATATACATATATACATATATATTATACATATAATATATATATATATTTATATACATATATAATATATACATATATATATATAATATGTCCATACATTAAATATATATATACAAACCCCGTTTCCATATGAGTTGGGAAATTGTGTTGGATGTAAATATAAACGGAATTCAATGATTTGCAAATCTTTTTCAACCCATCTTCAGTTGAATGCACTACAAAAACAAGATATTTGATGTTCAAACTCATAAACTTTATTTTTTTTGCAAATAATAATTAACTTAGAATTTCATGGCTGCGACACGTGCCAAAGTAGTTGGGAAAGGGCATGTTCACCACTGTGTTACATCACCTTTTCTTTAAACAACACTCAATAAACCTTTGGGAACTAAGGAGACACATTTTGGAAGTTTTTGAGGTGGAATCATTTACTATTCTTGTTTTATGTACAGCTTAAGTTGTTCAACAGTCCGGGGTCTCCGTTGTGGTATTTTAGGCTTCATAATGCGCCACACATTTTCAATGGGAGACAGCTCTGGACTACAGGCAAGCCAGTCTAGTACCTGCACTCTTTTACTCTGAAGCCACACTGTTGTAACAGGTGGCTTGGCATTGTCTTGCTGAAATAAGCAGGGGCGTCCATGATAACGTTGCTTGGATGACAATATGTGTAGGTCCAAAACCTGTATGGACCTTTAAGCATTAATGGTGCCTTCACAAATGTGTAAGTTACCAATGCCTTGGGCACTAATGCACCCCCATACCATCACAGATGCTGGCTTTTCAACTTTGCACCTAGAACAGTCCTGATGGTTGTTTTCCTCTTTGTTACGGAGGACACGACGTTCCCCGTTTCCAAAAAACAATTTGAAATGTGGACTCGTCAGACCACAGAACACTTTTCCACTTTACATCAGTCCATCTTAGCTGAGCTCGGGCCCAGCGAAGCCGGCGGCATTTCTGGGTGTTGTTGATAAATGGCTTTGGCTTTGCATAGTAGTTTTAACTTGCACCTACAGATGTGGCGACAAACTGCAGTTACTGACAGTGGTTTTCTGAAGTGTTCCTGAGCCCATGTGGTGATATCCTTTACACACTGATGCCGCTTTTTGATGCAGTACTGCCTGAGTGAACGAAGGTCCGTTATATCATCGCTTACGTGCATTGATTTCTCCAGATTCTCTAAACCTTTTGATGGTATTACGGACCGTAGATGGTGAAATTCCTAAATTTCTTGCAATATCCCGTTGAGAAATGTTGTCCTTAAACTGTTTGACAATTTGCTCACGCATTTGTTCACAAAGTGGGGACCGTTTCCCAATCCTTGTTTGTGAATGACTGAGCATTTCCCGGAAGATGTTTTTATACCCAATCATGGCACCCACTTGTTCTGAATTAACCTGCACACCTGTGGGATGTTGCAAATAAGTGTTTGATGAGAATTCCTCAATCCTTTCAGTATTTATTGCCACCTTTCCCAGCTTCTTTGTCATGTGTTGCTGGCATCAAATTCTAAAGTTAATGATTATTTGCCAAAAATAAGTCTTTATCAGTTTGAACATCAAATATGTTGTCTTTGTAGCATATTCAACTGAATATGGGTTGAAAATAATTTGCAAATTATTGTATTCCGTATATTTACAAACCGTTTCCATATAAGTTGGGAAATTGTGTTAGATGTAAATATAAACGGAATACAATGATTTGCAAATCCTTTTCAACCCATATTCAGTTGAATGCGCTACAAAGACAAGATATTTGATGTTCAAACTCATAAACTTTATTTTTTTTTGCAAATAATAATTAACTTAGAATTTCATGGCTGCAACACGTGCCAAAGTAGTTGGGAAAGGGCATGTTCACCACTGTGTTACATCACCTTTTCTTTTAAAAACACTCAATAAATGTTTGGGAACTGAGGACACTAATTGTTGAAGCTTTGAAAGTGGAATTCTTGCCCATTCTTGTTTTATGTAGAGCTTCAGTCGTTCAACAGTCCGGGGTCTCCGCTGTCGTATTTTACGCTTCACAATGCGCCCCACATTTTCGATGGGAGACAGGTCTGGACTGCAGGCGGGCCAGGAAAGTACCCGCACTCTTTTACTACGAAACCAGGCTGCTGTAACACGTGGCTTGGCATTGTCTTGTTGAAATAAGCAGGGGCGTTCATGATAACGTTGCTTGGATGACAACATATGTTGCTCCAAAACCTGTATGGACCTTTCAGCATTCATGGTGCCTTCACAGATGTGTAAGTTACCCTTCCCTTGGGCACTAATACACCCCAAACCATCACAGATGCTGGCTTTTGAACTTTGCGCCTATAACAATCCGGATGGTTATTTTCCTCTTTGGTCCGGAGGACACCACGTCCACAGTTTCCAAATATAATTTGAAATGTGGACTAGTCAGACCACAGAAAACCTTTCCACTTTGCATCAGTCCAGATGAGCTCGGGCCCCTGCGAAGCCAGCGGCATTCCTTGGTGTTGCTGATAAATGGGTTTGGCTTTGCATAGTAGAATTTTAACTAGCACTTACAGATGTAGCAACCAACTGTAGTTACTGACAGTGGTTTTTTGAAGTGTTCCTGAGCCCATGTGGTGATATCCTTTACACACTGATGTCTGTTTGTGATGCAGTACCACCTGAGGGATCAACAGTCCGTAATAACATCGCTTTCGTGCAGTGATTTCTCCAGATTCCCTGAACCTTTTGATGATTTTACGGAGCGTAGATGGTAAAAAAAACTAAATTCCTTGCAAAAGCTCGTTAAGAAATGTTGTTCTAAAACTGTTCGACAATTTGCTTACAAAGTGGTGACCCTCGCCCCATCCTTGTTTGTGAATTACTTAGCATTTCATGGAAGCTGCTTTTGTACCCAATCATGGCACCCACCTGTTCCCAATTAGCCTACACACCTGTGGGATGTTCCAAATAAGTGTTTGAAGACAATTTCTCAACTTTATCAGTATTTATTGCCACCTTTCCCAGCTTCTTTGTCACGTGTTGCTGGCATCAAATTCTAAAGTTGATTTTTTTGCAAAAAAAAAAATGTTTATCAGTTTGAACATCAAATATCTTGTCTTTGTAGCATATTCAACTGAATATGGGTGGAAAATGATTTGCAAATAATTGTATTCCGTTTATATTTACATTTAACACAATTTCCCAACTCATATGGAAACAGGGTTTGTACATCTAGCACAATTTTCCAACTCATATGGAAACGGGGTTACCCATTTGAACATTCCGTCGATAACAGTCTGGATGGTTTGTTTTCCCTTGGTCCGGATGACACAATGTCGAATATTTCCAAAAACAATTTGAAATATGGACTTGTCAGACCACAGAACACTTTTCCACTTTGCATCCGTCTATCTTAGATGATCTCAGGCCCAGAGAAGTTGGCTTCATTTTTGGATGTTGATGATAAATGGCTTTTGCTTAGTGATAGAGGTTTTCTGAAGTGTTCCTGAGCCCATGTGGTGATATCCTTTAGAGATTGATGTCGGTTTTTGATACAGTGCCGTCTGAGGGAACGAAGTTCACGGTCATTCAATGTTGGTTTCCGGCCATGCTGCTTACGGGTAGTGATTTCTCCAGATTCTCTGAACCTTTTGATGATATTATGGACCGTAGATTTTGAAATCCATAATTTTTTTGCAATTGCACTTTGAGAAACGTTGTTCTTAAAATGTTTGACTATTTGCTCACGCAGTTGTGGACAAAGGGGTGTACCTCGCCCCATCCTTTCTTGTGAAAGACTGAGCTTTTTTTGGGAAGCTGTTTTTATACCCAATCATGGCACCCACCTGTTCCCAATTAGCCTGCACACCTGTGGGATGTTCCAAATAAGTGTTTGATGAGCATTCCTCAACTTTATCAGTATTTATTGCCACCTTTCCCAACTTCTGTGTCACGTGCTGCTGGCATCAAATTCTAAAGTTAATGATTTTTTGCAACAAAAAAAAATGTTTATCAGTTTGAACATCAAATATGTTGTCTTTGTAGCATATTCAACTGAATATGGGTTGAAAATGATTTGCAAATTATTGTATTTCGTTTATATTTACATCTAAAACAAATTCCCAACTCATATGGAAACGGGGTTTGTACTTAAACCATTAGTACAAGCTTGGAAGGTGTTAAATGTACACTGACTGGCTACAGCTTTGTACCCACTTGTCAGTGTACTTCATGACAGGGGTGTCCAAAGTGGACATATAAATATATACTAATACAAAATTATTTAACAAATATATTATTGGAGCAAATAGGTGTAAAGTCACAAAAACATTTGAAATGTAGACGCTAAAAACTAGTGATGGACGATGCAAGACATATATTTTCAAGTCGATACCAAGACCGATACGGATAACTTACAATAGTTTGTGCAAACCTGTTTTGCAGCTGGCTTTGTGGAAGCTTTTTTTGCAGAGCAGGCGTCTTTGTAGTCTTTCAAAACACTAAAGTAGCAATGCTGACGTATCAGGTGGTTTGATAAGACTTTATGTGTGATGGGTTTTTTTTCTCCTCACGGAATGTCTGCAGAACATTTGGTGTAAAAAACCCGTGGACTGTCTTTCTCTGAAACAGTGAAGAAGTCCTACATGATCAACGCCATGCTTGTTTACAACAATATCAGGGGAAGTTTGCAACATGCGCACACGAAATAAGGAGCGACTGATTTGCTCATTTATGAGTTATCTGATTAATCGGTATGATGTCATGATTATTCATATCAAGTCCATAATTCTCTGTCCGATTTTTGTCAAGCAACCCTGCTAAAAACACACAGCTGACGTGCAAAAATCTATGTATCACATTTGCTCATTAAATTAATGTTTGTGTACCCTTAGTGTAAGGCAGTGGTTCTCAACCTTTTTTCAGTGATGTACCCCCTGTGAATATTTTTTTAATTCAAGTACCCCCTAATCAGAGCAAAGCATTTTTGGTTGAAAAAAAAAAAAGAGAGATACAAAACTAAAATACAGCACTATGTCATCAGTTTCTGATATATTAAATTGTATAACAGTGCAAAATATTGCTCATTTGTAGTGGTCTTTCTTGAATTATTTGGAAAAAAAGATATAAAAATAACTAAAACTTGATGAAAAATAAACAAGCGATTCAATTCTAAATAAAGATTTCTATACATAGAAGTAATCATCAACTTAAAGTGCCCTCTTTGGGGATTGTAACAGAGATCCATCTAGATTCATGAACTTAATTCTAAACATTACTTCACAAAAAAGGACATTTTTAACATCCATATTTATGGAACATGTCCACAAAAAATCTATCTGTCAACACTGAATATTGCATTGTTGCATTTCTTTTCACAGTTTATGAACTCACATTCATATTTTGTTGAAGTATTATTCAAAAAATATATCTATAAAGGATTTTTGAATTGCTGCTATTTTAAAAAAATCTCACGTACTCCTTGGCATACCTTCAAATACCCCCATTTGAGAACCACTAGTGTAAGGCATTGACGCCAGTATATATATAAAAAAAAAAAACAGTAGTCAGGGTCTAGAGGTTAATACATGTATACAAGCAAACCAACTGTTTTTAAGTCATTCAAAAATACATTTTCTGACCACCCAGCACCCACTATCCAAATCTCACCAAATTACTCCCCAATGTTGGTGCTGTCAAAAATAAATTTGGGCAATAATGGCTTTATTAACTACAATAATTAATACATTTTAGTAATCTATCGATTAATCGAGTATTCGGATAAAACATTTCTGGTTTCAACGTGTATTGTAGGGAAAAGTACTTGAAATAAACAAAACATTTCTTGCTATGACCTTCATTCTTTTTTCTGATAAATACAAATCAACATTAGTGATGTGTGGATCGGTACTAAAACATTGATACCACCAATACCAGATCTTTCTGCTCTATTATCACTTCTCAAATCAAAACAGCAGTACATTTGATACTTTAGCTATTTAAGATAATGTATACCATTACCAGGAAGACAGTGTAAAGTAACTAAATCATTGAGATTTGGTCTAAATTAAACACGATTGGTGGGGACTACTTTTTCTTTAGCCCAGGTTAATAAGTAATGCGTAAGCAATAAAATGACTGGCTATTAAACTGAGTCACTTCGCATTATAAAACCAGTGTAAGTATCATTTTATCGTGGGCTATTTGGAGACACTACATACTGTACAGTAAAGATGAACATAAATAAGGTAACACATTCAGTGCAGAATGACGCCACAAGTTGTTTCACCCTGTGATTTAATATTGTTTCTTTTTATATTGTGTATTGATTCCCCAAGAGCAGCAACACTTGAAATAAACTTTTTTATTTATTTTATATTTCACAGAGACATTAGGTATATTTGCACAAAGTATTGGTATCAGATCGGTATCGCCAACACTCGCCAGAATTTTACTCGGTATCGGATCAGTAAGAAAACCAGATATTGCACATCACTTATGAACATTGAAATTTCAACCGTGTGCATTAATAAAAAATAAAAAACAATCACGGCCCACACACGCCACTGTTTTAATGTGCACTGCTTTGCAGTGGCCGTGTGAAAACAAATTTCACATATTTTTAGTTCCGGGCACACGCATGTGGTCTGGATTTCTTAAAATGTTATTAGTTAGACTCATTAAACACTTAATCAAAGCAACACAATATGAATCAAATCTTCTTAAAATCAAATTAATCAATTTATTTGATTAGGCCTAAATGCTATTAACATTTTTTTTATTCACACACATTTGTGGTATTGGATTTACAGTATCCATCCGCACATCACATTTAGACAAGTTTGGTGGGATTTGAACGTGGTTCAAAATGACCTTAAACCTTTAAGTTAAGTTAAAATCCCAAAGATAGTCACACACACACTATGTGTAGTGAAATTATCCACTGCATTAGACCCATCCAAATGTTCCCCCCTTGGGAGGTGAGGGAATCATTTTGTGATTAAAACAAACTAAAAATTTTACGGCATAAACCAGTATAGATGGCAGTGGTTTCTTAATATTTGCAACGGGGGGAAAGGGGCCAACTTTACACAGGTGGCCATGTGAGCAGGCTGTGCATACAGACCAGTATTGCCGCATTGAATTCTCTTTAGTATTAATTGTGACCACAGTTTGGGGGACATATTGGTTGTTGCGTTACAGTGCAGGATTGCACACAGTACGCTGCATGACTGACTGCAAGAGGCCCTTGCATGCCTGCGGGAGTATGTGGCGTACTTCATGGTTTACGCCTATAAAATGATTTCCCTTACGCGGAGGAAAAAAGACAGGCAGCAGCACTGGCACGAGAGTTGGCATATGCTTAAGTAAATAAATATTGGAGTACATATTTAAGTAGAAGAATGTAGTTGTTATGTGACTGTAGCTTATAATCACCGAAGCTAATCCTGGTAGTCACGTGACCGACTTCAATCATGCAAAAAATAACAAATTTCTGACTTATAAAATAGTAATTTAATGCAAGCATTCAAATAATTAAAACATACCACTTTGTATGTGTGGCCTTTAGCACCCCCATGTGTTCAAACTAGGCAATGCTTTGACTGTAATGGAAATCACTCTCGACTTCCATCCATCCATTTTTTACCGTTTGTCCGTTTCGAGGTCGCGGGGGTTGCTGGAGCCTATCTCAGCTGCATTCCGGCGGAAGGCGGTGTACACCCTGGACAAGTCGCCACCTCATCACAGGGCCAACACAGATAGACGAACAGTATTCACACTCACATTCACACAGTAGGGACAATTTTTAGTGTTGCCAATCAACCTATACCCACTTATTTATTATTATTATCTTGCAGATAATTAAAAAATATGTTAAACACAGCCCCCAAATAATTACCTATTTACTGAAATCTACTTGATTTTTCCATTCATACACAAATGTCATCTTACAATCTTTGATTTTTTTGGATGTGCAGAATGTGGATGTCTGGACTACTAAACTCTTGGTCTTGTTTGCTCAAAGGGATTTCTTCCCAATGGAAACTTTGTTGCAGCAACTATAGGACGAAAATAAAAGGACCACAGTGACCAATAGGACCAAGGGAAAAATATAAATTTTTACATTCATATATTAAGATATGCAAAACATAGTTACACTTTTCCTCACCTCAAAAAACTGCCTTTCCACTTTTGGGTTGATGCCCTCAGTGCGTTGCTCGTAGCAACAGATGATGCAGGTCTCTGGTCCAGCAAGCTGTTTCAAGGTCTCTGTCAATGGAGCAATCGACTGTGCAGAAGTTGAAGATATTGATGAGGGACTGTGGATATTGTGAAACAAGGGGAAATGTCAGTCTAAATGTCACCCTACCTGCTCGTAATAAATGCAATCTGCCAGAAGGACATAGTCAGGGAATGGCAGGAAATCAGATACATCTTCACCCCTGAAAAACAAATCTCTAACTAACACATGTGGACAGAATATACAATGTGTTGTACATGCAGTGCAGATATAAACCCTATAGACCAGTGGTGCCCAAACGTTTGCCTCCAAAAGCGAAAATGTCCCAATAGTTTGTGGGCCAAACAGCACCACCAGTGAGGAATTTAGCCTCATACCGCCATATTTAAATATAAGTTGTGCACATAATTCAGTTAACATGCAACTCTGCATCTTTTATGTGCATTTAAGACCTCAAAGGATTCAAAAAAGTCATTTTCTGCAGTTTTTCGCCAATTCCAGGTATTGTTCTGTAATCAGTTCTTCCTAAATATTTTATCTAATCGCTTTCAAAGTTTACCCGGACAGATTAGACACATGGAGGTTTTCAGTATGGTACGTGGGAAAAGTATGGCAACCAAGATTATTCTTTTCCATAGAGCGTCAGAAATCACAACTTTACTGTAGAGCAGGGGTCTCAAATTAAAATAAAAACTAGTTACCCTGTGTAGGTCCCAGCTAAGGTTATTATATTACTTGTGGTGTATTCTCTTGTGTTGACTAATTGGCTTGTCATTGGTGGGGTTGTGAGTCACGTGGAGTGTGGTACGTCAGCAGTAGTAATATTAGCTGTTGAGGAAGTGAGAGGGCGACAGGGGATGTCATACTTTGCTGACCGTATTTAGAGCACTTTGATAGAACACATTTAATTTGATAGAGCTCATTCAGTTTGATAAAATGTATTAATAGACGCATTAAGTTTGGGAAGTTATTTTCACTAATGTTTCAAGCAAAATAAATATTTAAAATGCAACAACATTGAAGCGATCCTTTTTGGACATGCCAAGCCGTCTAGCAGGTAGAAATTGTTACCCCGTTCAGCCTCTCGGCGACTATATATGTTTTTTTTGTTGATAGTCCCCTAACATCCTGTAAAAAAATCTATATATTTAACGATTTTAAAAAATGGTAGCTCAATCACCAGAATTTCAACATTATATTTACAGTGGGTTTTACACCAAATTACTGTAAACTGAAAAACGGTACCACTGTTATGTTAAATTCTGGTGATTGAGCTACCAGTTGTTTTTTTTTATCTATCCATTTTCTACCGCTTGTCCCTTTCAGGGTCACAGAGGGTGCTGAGCCTGTCTCAGGTGCATTCGGGCGGTAGGCGGGGTAAACCCAGGACAAGTCGCCATCTCATCACAAACAGACAACACTCACGCTCGTATTACTATTTAATGAAAAATAGTACCACTGTTATTTTTACCACAAACATCTGGCGACCGAGCTGCTACTGTACTATCTACAGTCCTTGTTTTTGCAGTGCATTACTGTAAATGGAAAAATTGTAACACTGATGATTTTACGGTAAATATCTGGTGACTGCGCTGCCAAGTTTTTACAGTAAAACCTACTTACTTTTTTCAGTGGAGCCTTGCGAACATGCCAACAATGACTGTGCAGCTTGAAAGGAGCCAGTATGAATATATGTATACATGCTTTTCATGTGATGTCTTTCATCCGGGTCACGAAGGGTCGCGCGCCATTTGGAAAGGCAAACAATCGTCACGCAGGTTGATTTTAAATAGCTTCTATTCACAGCCAAAAGCACACAATATGGTAGTTTCGTGTTGGGTTAATGGGTGCACTAATCGCCGACAAAGTTCAGTCAAATGTGGATTCTTTAGTATTCCTAGAATTCGTCGCCACGAAGGCGAACTTACACAGAAAATAAGCGAAGATCGGCTAAGGGCATGGTTAGCCAGCATAAATAGGAAAGACGAGCCCTCCCAGTCATCGAAGATATGTTTAGATCATTTTGTTACAGGTAAGCAAACGTTTTAGACAGGTTTATTTTTCTCATATTCAAACTAATTCTACGATATTATTTTTTTACAGGCCCAGAAAACGCAAGTTATTTCTAATATTCTGATTCAAATCCGTTTGAGGACCGTTTAAATATGTACACTAGTAGTCAGTACACAATACAGATTCGCAACTCGGAAGCTCACTGGCACTGACCTCTCGATCTGGAAATCAAATTTGAAGGGTGACATTTACCAAATTAGTTCTGTAGTACCAGAAGTATAGATTTCAAGCTCTATTTATGTGGAACTTTCCTTTTTTATTAGCATGCTCACAATTTTAACATTTGTTTTTCAAGGTAAACCAGCTGCATTGTACGACAGATCTCACCCTGACTGGGCACCTAGTATCAAACTGTCAAGCATGCCAGTACTCACCCCATCAAAGACTAAGACAAAAACAGACTCCTCATTGAAAAGGTATGAAATAAATTGTATATTTTCATTTGTAGAAGGATTTGTGCAACGGTATTTCAATTTAAAGTATTATGTTTTCTATAATAAGCCCTTAAACCTGATCACGTCATACTGCAGTGTACCCCACATTAAATAAGTAAACATTCTTTGGGTAAATGTTCAGTGTCTTTGATTGTAGTAAAATAATTTACGAAGACTTTAAATTTTAGAACGCAGACGGTAGGTCATGGTTGCTGAATTATCGAATATGTACATGTACAGTGTAATATAATCATAAACACAGCCTGCAAGATCCTGCTTTAATAACTTCATTGTGTTGACTTATATTACTTTTTTATTGAAGGTACAAGAGAACCATGGAAAGACAGAACAGCAAAGAGAAATACACTGCAACGAAAGCTTTGGTTGATTTATTTAATGGACCCAGAGCTTTGGACAGTACAGATGCAGGTGACAATATTGAATCAAGACCTGTGTGTCGCTTTTTCAAAGCGGGAAATCTGGACAAACAGTCAGAAGTTTCAACAGCTTCATCATCTTTTGACCCAATTAATGACAGTCAGGTTGATTGCGAAATTCAAAGACTTGCGACAGAAAATGTAATGCTAAAACAACAAGTTAATGTTTCAAAATTCAGTGAAGAAGGTTTTAGGGGACAAGATGAAAAGGTGAAATATTAAACTGGATTGCCAACATTCACAACCCTGATAGCCTTATTTCATTTTGTCAAGGACTTTATACCGAAACCGAGGGGTAATTCGGATCTGGGACAGTTTACTAGATTTGTCATCACATTAATGAGAATAAAGCTAAATCTAACAATTCAAGAATTGGCTTTTAGCTTTAAAACGTCCCCATCGACTGTGTCCAGAACATTTCTCATTGTCAATCATGTTCTATATAAACAACTTAGGCATACTGGCCAGAAAGAGAGGAACTCCAGAAAACAATGCCAGTGGAATTTAGGATGCATTTTGGAAAAAAGACAGCTGTGATAATTGACTGTTTTGAGGTGTTTATCCAGCGGCCCAAAAATCTCCTTGCAAGGGCTGAGACATGGTCATCTTATAAACACAATAACACAGTAAAATTTTTAATTGGAATTACTCCTCAGGGATCCATTTAATTTTATCAAAAGCCTGGGGTGGTAGAGCGAGTGACAAGTTCATAACTGAAAGATGTGGTCTCTTTGAAAAATTACTGCCAGGTGATCTTGTGCTGGCAGATCGTGGATTTGACATTGCGGAAAGTGTGGGTATGTGTTTTGCTGAAGTGAACATTCCTAGCTTCACAAAAGGGAAAGCCCAATTATCTGCTATTGATGTTGAGACAAGAAAAATAGCTCACGTTAGAATTCACGTGGAAAGGGTCATCGGATTACTTAGGAATAAGTATACTAAGTTACCAGTTGACTTTTTAATATGTGATCATGATGACAATCTTACCATTGACAAAATTGCAACAGTTGCTTGTGCTTTGACAAATATCTGTGGATCTGTTGTGCCATTTCACTGAATGTAGCAGGCCAATTCATATGTTAAAGCTACTCAGTCAACACTCAATATAGTCTTCACCATTTGTTTACTTTTTAACAAAGTTGTGTTTAGTCTTTGTTTTAGTAAGTCCCTGTTTACATTTCCAATATAAATCTCCCCATTATACGGTATTACAGTGTTAATAAATCTCGAAATTGCTAGGCTTTGTTTTGTTATTGTCTAGCTGACTCATGGGAAGCAAATATATATCCTTCTCTCATAATGGAATTTTGTGGGCGGGACTTAGCCTAGTTGTTGACCCATTCAGTACAACGGTAGTCAGGTGAGAGTCGTATTAATACTTATAAATGAAAATGTCTTGAAGTTAAACCATTGACTATCATGCGAATAGATTTTCAAGAAACTAAATTCCAGACTTGAATTTTTTGTCGTCATGCTGTACGCATCTTTCACCCAACCATTCACGAACTGGTGGTAAGCCTCGAGTGATTTGAAAGCCTTTAACTCTTCCATAGTATAAGCACTCTTGGAACAAACCAGATCATTTAGAATGTCTATGTATCTTACAGCAGGAAGGCATTTGTGGTCAGCAGTCATTTTAGTTTTACAAACTTCGTACGGATCGATACCAATGCATTCTGTCTTGCTGTCGTATCTTTGTCTCGTTTGTTTATTCAAACCATCTCTGTACCGCTTCTTTGGTGGTTTACTGGCCATTTGCGTTGGTTTTGTAAGATTACTGAACCGGTTTTGTGCAGTGGAATACAGCGAAGCGAGTAAACAATGAGGTGGCGACTTGTCCAGGGCGTACCCCGCCTTCCGCCCGATTGTAGCGGAGATAGGCGCCAGCGCCCCCGCGACCCCAAAAGGGAATAAGCGGTAGAAAAATGGATGGATGGATGGAGTAAACAATGAAAGCTTGCCTCTAAAATTGGACGCACGCAAAGCAACATGGGATGGGGTAATCGAGTGTGAGAACTATGTATTGTTGGCGGGTCAAACGAAATAACACAGGGGGGCCCCACTTTGGGGAGAGAAACAAACTCTACCATCCATCCCATCCATTTCCTACCGCTTATTCCCTTCTGGGGTCGTGGGGGGGGGGGGGGGGGGGTCGCTGGCGCCTATCTCAGCTACAATCGGGCGGAAGGCGGTGTACACCCTGGACAAGTCGCCACCTCATCGCAGGGCCAACACAAATAGACAGACAACATTCACACTCACATATTAAATATAAAATATATTAGTACAAACCATTTTAGTACCTTGGCAGTGATGGATCCATTATGGATGAGTGTGTGGTTGTCTTGGATGTTGATATTCAGGAGGCTCTGTAGATCCTCCAGATCTGTCACACTAACATGAGCGCTACAGTAATCAATTCAGAAAAACACGAAATATGTGTAAGGTGGGTAAACTAATACACAAAAGTAAGACGTATAATTGTATTATCTTATTAACTCACCCGAGCGTTGCTGCCATCAATCCCACCACCCCAGTGCCTGCCCCTAACTCTACCACTCTACGACCAGCCCACAAGTTAACTCCTAAAGATGGATCGTGAAATAGTTTCGTCTCTAAATACTTAGCAAGAACAATGGCGGCATCCCAAACCACGCAACCAACGTCTCCCATATGACACTGATTAACCTTCAAGACGGAGCCGTCGTGTTTCTCAATTTCTCTCACAAAATAGTTGTTGTGGTCGCTATACGCCGCCATGTTAGTCCAGCCGGCGAGAAATCGGAAGTTGGTGTTTGGTATTTTCAAAATAAGAGTGCGACGCGTTAAATGGGACAGAATTTGTGCGTTTGAGCCGCGTCATCGTGTTTGCTATACCGTGGCGTGTTTGGTTTTTTTTTTTTTTTTTTTTGGCGAGGGGTACTATGTAGGTCGTGATAAACTCACAAAATTGTCTAATATTTTTAATTTCATGTTTGATGAGCATGCGCAGATGCGAGCGCCAGATGTCAATTTCTGTCATGGCGCCTGTTAGCTTTTTAGCTAACAGCAGTCTCTGTTGTACGCATCTTTAATTGTATATTAACGTTTGAGAATATAATTATGCGCAGCTGAACCAATAACCCGGGAAATTTATATCATATACTGAGAAAATTTGACATTGACAATGTTTCGTAGCAGCACAGAAGAGATAGCAAGTAGTGACACTTCAGAACATGAACAGACTTGTGAAGTTACCCCAGTTGACAAAATTGCGTTGAATGAAACAACTTCTTTCAACCCAGTTTCCACTTCAAGCTCGGATGGAGGCAGTACTCGTTCGAGCAGTGGCCCATCACGACCTCCAGGTAATTTTAGTGATACCTCGGTTTTTGGTATTAACCCGTTTCAAAGGGTCTGTAGAAAACCGACTTGTTTTCCCCATAGGACATCATGTAAATTAATTTAATCTGTTCCAGACACCCACACATGTTAACACAAAATCCCTTTTATAGTGACTATTTATAGTTTTACGTGCATAAAGCCCAGTGGCCGGCCATGCTTTTCCCACCTAGGCCTTCAGTAATATCCGACTTCAATAATTACCTCTCAAAATACCAGTATTTATGTTTTTTTGATTGAAACTTTTATTAGTAGATTGCACGGTTCAGTACATATTCCGTACAATTGACCACTTAATGGTAACACCCGAATAAGTTTTTCAACTTGTTTAAAGGCGTACTGAAATGAGATTGTTGTATTTAAACGGGGATAGCAGGTCCATTCTATGTGTCATACTTGATCATTTCGCAATATTGCCATATTTTTGCTGAAAGGATCATCGACGATAAAGTTCGCAACTTTTGCTCGTTAACATAAAAGCCCTGCCTTTACCGGAAGTCGCAGACGATGACGTCATCCGTTGATGGCATCTTCACATTGTTTTTAATGGGAGCCTCCAACAAAAAGAGCTATTCGGACCGAGAAAACGACAATTTCCCCATTAATTTGAGCGAGGATGAAAGATTTGTGTTTGAGGATATTGATAACGATGGACCAGAATTAAAAAAAGTAAAAAAAAACGCGATTGCATTGGGACAGATTCAGATGTTTTTAGACACATTTACTAGGATAATTCTGGGAAATTCCTTATCTTTTTATTGTGTTGCTAGTGTTTTAGTGAGTTTAACAGTAGCTGATAGTCGGAGGTGTGTGTCCACGGGTGTCTTGACGCCAGTGTCTCAGGGAAGTCGACAGCAGCTTTATGGACCGCGCAAGCTCAGCTGATCTCCGGTAAGAAGCGACTTTTTGCCACAATTTTCTCACCGAAACTTGCTGGTTGACTTTCAATCGGGATCCATGTTCACTTGACCGCTGTGATCCATAGTAAAGTTTCACCTCCGGGAATTTTAAACAAGGAATCACTGTGTGTTTGTGTGGCTAGAGGCTAAAGCTTCCCAACTCCAGCTTTCTACTTTGACTTCTCCAATACTAATTGAACAAATTGCAAAAGATTCAGCAAAACAGATCTCCAAAATACTGTGTAATTACGCCGTTAAAGCGGATGAAATTTAGCTGTCTGTGGGTGCAGCGCTCATATTTCCTAACAGTCCGTGACGTCACGCGTACACGTCATCATTTCGCGACGCGTTCAAAAAAAACTCCCGGGAAATTTAAAATTGCAATTTAGTAAACTAAAAAGGCCGTATTGGCATGTGTTGCAATGTTAATATTTCATCATTGATATATAAACTATCAGACTGCGTGCTGGGTAGTAGTGGGTTTCAGTAGGCCTTTAAGTCGGGGTCCAGGTAAGTCAAAATGATCATGTCTCTACATCAGGGGTCACCAACCTTTTTGAAACCAAGGGCTACTTCTTGGGTACTGATTAATGCGAAGGGCTACCAGTTTGATACATTTAAATAAATTGCCAGTAATAGCCAATTTGCTCAATTTACCTTTAATAAACAAAGGTCTCTCTCTCTCTCTCTCTCTCTCTCTCTCTCTCTATCTCTCTCCCTCTCTCTCGCTATATATATATATATATATGTATTTCTGTCTGTCATTCCGTCGTACTTTTTTTTTACGGAAGGTTTTTTGTAGGGAATAAATGATGAAAAAAACACTTAATTGTCAAAGCGCTTTGAGTACTTTGAAGGTAGAAAAGCGCTATACAAGTACAACCCATTTATCATTTATTTAATTGAACGGTTTAAAAGAGGAGAAAACACGAAAAAAATGAAAGTTTAATTATGAAACATAGTTTATCTCCAATTTTGACTCTTTAAAATTCAAAATTCAACCGAAAAAAATTAAAGAGAAAACCTAGCTAATTCAAATCTTTTTGAAAAAATTAAAAACATAATTTACGGAACATCATTAGTTATTTTTCTTGATTAAGATTCATTTTACAATTTTGATGACATGTTTTAAATTGGTTCAAATCCACTTTGAAATAAGATTTAAATTGGATTCTACAGAATTTCTAGATTTGCCAGTATAATTTTTTTGAATTTTAATCATAATGAGTTTGAAGAAATATTTCACAAATATTCTTCGTCGAAAAAACAGAAGCTAGGAAGGAATTAAAAAGGTGGAAAGGTATATGTGTTTAAAAATCCTAAAATCAATTTTAAAGTTGTATTTTTTCTCTAAAATTGTCTTTCTGAAAGTTATAAAAAGTAAAGTAAAAAAATAAATTAATGTATTTAAACAAGTGAAGAGCAAGTCTTCAAAATATTTTCTTGGATTTTCAAATTCTATTTGAGTTTTATCTCTCTTAGAATTAAAAATGTCGAGCAAAGCGAAACCAGCTTGCTAGTAAATAAATAAAATTAAAAAAATAGAGGCAGCTCACTGGTAAGTGCTGCTATTTGAGCTATTTTTAGAACAGGCCAGCGGGCGACTCATCTGGTCCTTACGAGCTACCTGGTGCCCACGGGCACAGCGTTGGGGACCCCTGCTCTGCATGATCATTACTGGGGAAATACTATACAAGAACACATTTACACCCTACCATGTATTGATTTACATTAACAGTGTACTAAACGGGGTTATTTTTTTCATTTAAAAATAAACTAAAAAGCATCAGCAATTAAAACAAATACCTTAAATTTCACTGCTTGGCTTATGCAACTTCCAGTCAATAAAGTTTGATTCAAATCACACACTTCTCAAATATATATTAACTGCCCTGACCACATGATGGCGACAAATAAACCTGTAACAATGTTAATTTAAAGGCCTACTGAAACCCAGTACTACCGACCACGCTATATCAATGATGAAATCTTAACATTGCAACACATGCGAATACGGTCGGTTTAGTTTACTAAATTGCAATTTTAAATTTCCCGCAAAGTATCCTGTTGAAAACGTCGCGGAAGGATGACGCGTGCGCGTGACGTCACCGGTTGTAGCGGACATGTTCTTCCAGCACCGATCACGGCTAAAAGTTGTCTGCTTTAATCGCATAATTACACAGTATTCTGGACATCTGTGTTGCTGAATCTTTTGCAATTTGTTCAATTAATAATGGAGAAGTCAAAGAAGAAAGGTGTAGGTGGGAAGCGGTGTTTTGCAGCTGCCTTTAGCAACACAAACACAGCCGGTGATTCCTTGTTTACATTCCTGAAGGTGAAGCTTTACTATGGAACAGAGCGGTCAAGCAAACATGGTTCCCGACCACATGTCAACCGGCAGGTTTTGGTGAGAAAATTGTGGTAATAAGTCTGCTCTTACCGTAGACATGAGAGGAGCTTGTGTCGTCCTGCAGCTGCGGACTCTCTTACCTCCTCCCATTGGAGACGCTGGCCGTCACCACACCCGTGGCCACACCCCTTCGACTTTCAGGTACCTTATAATCTCACTAAAACACTAGTAAAACAATAAACAGAAAAGGGATTTTCCAGAATTATCCTAGTAAATGTGTCTAATAACATCTGAATTGTTCCCACTGCCCTCGCCTTTTTTTTTTCTAGTCCTTCACTCTCACTATCCTCATCCACGAATCTTTCATCTCCGCTCAAATTAATGGGGAAATCGTCGCTTTCTCGGTCCCAATCGCTCTCTCTGCTGGTGGCTATGATTGTAAACAATGTGAGGATGTGAGGAGCTCCACAACCCGTGACGTCACGCGCACATCGTCTGCTACTTCCGGTACAGGCAAGGGTTTTTTATTAGCGACCAAAAGTTGCAAACTTTATCGTCGATGTTCTCTACTAAATCCTTTCAGCAAAAATATGGCAATATTGCGAAATGATCAAGTATGACACATAGAATGGACCTGCTATCCGCGTTAAAATAAGAAAATCTCATTTCAGTAGGCCTTTAATGACCAGCATGACACACTTTAACAACAAGCGTTTACAACTTTTAGTTGCAACAGAACAGCTACTATCAACAACTTGTGATCTGATTGGCTATGTCAACTGTCTCTCAACTGTGTGTGTTCTCTACCATTAATTGATTAACGTGGACCCCGACTTAAACAAGTTGAAAAACTTATTCGAATATTACCATTTAGTGGTCAGTTGAACGGAATATGGACTGTACTGTGCAATCTACTAATAAAAGTTTCAATCAAATCAATCAATCAACCTCTAATTCATCGCTAACAGTCCCGATGATTATCCAATTACAGGAAGTGTAAGTGTCACTTTCAAAGTGAGGCCATCTAGAAGGCCTTACTGACAACAACTAGTGATCTGATTCGCTATTGTAACTGTCTATCACTGTTTGTCCCTTGTTCACTGACAGTGCACAAACGCCTGCATTGTTGATTCTAAAGGCGTCTGGCAGATTTCGTACAGCACGGCAACATAAGATAGCTGAATTCTGATTGGATACAAACTAAAACTAGAAACAACAGCACTGGAACAAGCATAATATGACATGAAGAGATTATGAATAATTTTAGATATTAAGGGAAGGTAAATGAATAATTGTATCTTTAATTATGATCATGATTTCTGGTTATGTTAGGCCAGCACAAAAGGCCTTGTTGGCCCTGATGGCGCACCACTAATAAAGCAATACGAAAATGCATATTAATGACAAATGAGGTAGGCGAGACAACTTTGCTCTCTACAAGGCTACTGAGGACGGGGTCACATTACCTTTGTAGCAATCAGTATGTATCCATGCACTAAATTAGTCCGATATCCCAAATTGCTGGCTTTAAATAAGCCTCCGACTGTCACGTCGGGGTTGCAATATTTTGAGGTGGTATTTTCCCCAAGATGCAGAAGGACATCTGGAAGCAGTGTGCATGTAAGAAGGATGATTTATTAAAATAACAGGGCAAAGGATGTGAAAAAAGATAAACGTGCGGATGGCACAAGAAGCTATGCCAAAGCATAGCAATAGACTAGCCAACAACGGAGCAAGAAACTAGTAATTCTAAACATACATCCTAATAAACACCAAGCGTAAATGTTGCGTGTTGTGAACAACACTGCTAGGCAGAGTATGGTGCGAGGTAGGAATAAATAACTCTTTGATGAGTGACCGAGAGCAGGTGAGCATCCTGCCCACTAATCAGAGGCAGGTGACAAAATTCAGATCTCATAGCAACTAAAAACACAACCAAGGGTGCTGAAACACCATTGACCCACAACTAAGGAAATATCAAACTAAACAAAACATGACCCGAGCAACGGATCATGACACCTACAGCTAGTGATGGTCAGATAAAGCCTCATTAGGCATTGAACCACTTAAGCCATGGGTTCGAGAATTTGTAGTCGCTTCGGCACAAGACTCCACCTGCTGGTCAAAAGTATAATTACAAACAGCTCCATGTTAACCACATAATGTGTGATACATGGAAATGTTGCATCTACTATGGCTGTTGGAAATGACAATGAATCACAATAAATGTTTGCCAAAATGGTTTTGCCAGGTAAACTAACAAAGTGTAATAAAATGTGTTTTATGTGTTATAATTGTAGTGTACTGTATATATGTTTGTATTTTGCCAACATATATAATCATATGATAGGGCAGATTGTATATTGTTTTAATGTCACCTTAATCAAATGGCATAAGGAGGAAGATGGCAATAACTCAGAAAAAGATGTATAAAACAGAGGAGATAAGTTATTTTTTTATTTTTTTTTTTAGGCAATTTTTTCTTTAAAATTTTTTGGACAAAACTTCTCCAACATTCAGCTATTGATTTCTGGTAGCTGGTTAAAATAATAAATACAGAATGTGTTACTGTAATAAATGCAATTTTTACAGTGATAAACACATTTGAGAACTGACGTTGCCGAGAATCGAACCTACGTGTGGAATAAAAGGGATAGACGCGAACCAAATGTTATGTTGACGTTACCGATAGTAGGTGTTAATTTAATATTCATTACATGGATATTGAGATTGTTGTATCGATTCAGTTCGTTGTCCTTCTTTGATTTTAATTCCATTAAAAATATATGTATATTCTCTATTCTTCAAAACCCCACGTTTTTAATGAAGCTTTGGCGGTTTATGAGTTGTCGAGTCTCCCGGCATATCTAAACCGCGTCCCGAAGCGGTCACATGGCAACGAATCTTCACACGTCATCATTTCTGGCTCCTCCTCTAAATTAAGCAAACCTCGATACGCGCTTCATGGAAACGCTCTCTCCATTACTCGATACACGCCTCGAAGCCTAGGCACATTTGGTCCAATCACCACCTACAGCCTGTTGAAACACCTTAATCCGATCGTGTTTGGATTTTGCAAAATTGGACTAACACACCTGGATTATGCGTTTATAAACCAGGTCTGTTGAAGGGGTGTGTGCGGGTCGAGAGGACCCTTCATATTGAGCATGAGCCCGTGTCATCATGTGAGATGCAACCCTGTAGCAGATATCATTCACTAAAAATGTAGAAACAATTGTAATGCAGATGATACTTTTCATTTGCTTTACAAATTAAGAGAACATACAACCATAAACGTGGATGCATAAGCAAAAGTGCAATATTTTCATCTGTACAGTAATCTATTTATTTATATCCGTACCTTATTGCTTTTTTTATCCTGCACTACCATGAGCTAATGCAATAAAATGTTGTTCCTATCTGTACTGTGAAGTTCAAAAATGTGAGTCCTCTGGATATCAGTCGGACTCACACAACCTTTTTATTTGGATTTGAAACTCCTTCCATCAATCCACAGAGCATTATGGCAGAACTTTGAGACATTCAAAAGTTTTGTTTCCGTGATTTTTGTCTGAAAGTTATTTCGAAAAAACCTCTTTTGCCAATCCTTCTTTGCACCGAACATGCATCCGCCCTGATACATTCTTGGTAGTAGTGTCATGTTCGTAGCGGAATCCAAGATCGTTACTTGATGCTGTCTGCTATTTAGCATCAACATAGCCATTACAGACGTAATATTTTTATTCTCTGCCAATATTACAGCGGAAATCACAAGTTGCAAGGATCCGCAGATGCGTAGTGTGATGAGAAAATATTTGAGAAACGCTGTTTTAGAGGGCTTTGAAGGCTACAATAGTGACTCCTATTAGCCACACCCCTCCCCCCAAAAAACCTACATATGTGTTCTCTTCTCTTATAATGATTGTGAAAAATAGGCTCTTTTCTAAAAAAAATAAATATAGAGATCCCCATTAACAGACACCCTCTTCTCCTTTTTTGACAAAGGTCAGTTCTCCAACAATGTCCAGTTAGTAAGCACCAATCCACCCCACCTTGCCTCTACATCAGACAGCTCCTCCCTCCACAGCCGTGGAGGAATGCCAAAACTCAGGAGAGCCCCAGGTTCAGCTGTGGCCGCACAACCTGCGCGGACACCACTTTGTGGTTACACTGGTACTAAAGCGCCTAAAGTTAAACAGCTGCATCCCATTGTCTCACTTGAATTTGCCTTTTAGCCCCAACCAGTTGCTCCTCTTCAACCACAACGTCTGCTGCATCAGTGATTGTGGCAGTGGTTGAAGGGCGCGGCTTGGCCAGGGGAGAGATTGGAATGGCCAGTCTTAACTTGAACTGTCCAGAGCTTGTACTGTCTCAGTTTTCAGACACTGGAACCTATGCAAAGGTAGCCTAAACAATGACAAATATCATATTAATTGTAAAAAAAATAATGCTATACTGTACACTTATTCAGGTTATAACCATGGTGCATATATTGTTGCCAATGGAGATACTGATGCCAGACACTGCTAGTGAAAAGGGAAAAGGGACAAAGCTATTCAACCTCATCACAGAGAACTTCCAGGTGCTAATGCGAAACATATCATTCAAAAAACTGTCAGTATACTGTCATTAATGCACATATTTTAAAAAATGTTGTCAGGGTGTTGCTTTTACTGCAATCCAAAGAAAATATTTTAATGAGAAAAAAGGGATGGAGTACATCCAGCAGCTGTGTGCTCCAGAATTTAGCACTGTCGTCATGGAAGTTCAAGCCAAGTATGCCACTGAAGACAATAATGTGTGAAAGAAAAGAAAACAGTTTTTTATTACAAAATGGGCATTTTGTGCAGATATTATTGCCTAGCAGCTGCAGCTGCTTTGCTGAAATACTTGGAGTTTATTCAGAACTCTGTGTACGCTGCCAAGTCGCTTAAAGTGAGCTTTAAAGGAAGCCAACAGACGGCCATGATTGACTCCATATCAGCCAGAAACATGGAGTTGGTGGTCAATAACAAAGACCACAGGTAAGAAAGCAAGTGGTGAAACGTCATCTCAGGTGTAACCCTTGCACTGTTTCAGCTCTATATTTACTGTGTGTGCGTGTGTGTGTGTGTGTGTGTGTGTGCGTGCGTGCGTGCGTGCGTGTACAGAAGCAACCATACTCTTTTAGGCGTGCTTAACCACACAAAAACTCCGGGGGGAGCCAGAAGGTTACGCTCTAATATTCTGGAGCCTTTGGTGGATGTGGACACCATCAACACGCGCTTGGACGCTATTCAGGAGATGCTGCAAAATGAAGAATTGTTCTTCGGTTTGAAGAATGGTATGGAACTAACATGTTTTCACACTGACTTATATATATACCAACATGATTTAAATATTCTTCCTTTGCCTTCCCTAAGCTGTAGCTCCTTTCCTAGATATTGACCAGCTGCTCTCTGTTTTGGTCCAGGTCCCAAAACAAGAAACGGTACGTGTAGTTCTTTTCTTTATGTAATAATGACACATTATTACACGGCGGCATGGCTCAGTTGATAGAGCGGCCGAGTCAACAACTTAAGGGTTACAGTTTTGATTCCAGCTAGCCCCATTCTAGTCACTGCGCTTGAATCCTTGGATAAGACAATTTACCCCCCTGCTCTCAATGCCACCCACACTGATTTAAATGTAGACATTGGGTTTCACTAGGTGAAGTGTTTTGATTCTCTAAAGAAAAAGCGCTATATAAATATAATTCACTTCACTACATTTTGTGTATTTGTATGACTAACATAAAACATACCTTTAATTACATAAGTATTGTGGGGTAGGGAAGGCTAATTTATGCCGTTTGTAACATTAACACAAAAATACACAAAAAGCAGTTTCCTCTGTAGAGAAGATCAAAATTGTAACCACACAATTATTATCATGATCAAATGTTGTTATAAGAAAATAAAACTTTATTTATATAGCACTTCTCATACACAGGTAAGTTGTAAAACAAAGTGCCTACTCAGTGGTTAAGAGTGTCCGCCATGAAATCGGTAGGTTGTGAGTTCAAAGTTCAAACCTTGGCCGAGTCATACCAAAGACTATAAGAATGGAACCCGTTAAACAGGGTAACACATGGCATACTGACAAAGCTT
Organism: Nerophis ophidion; assembly: GCF_033978795.1. NCBI lineage: Eukaryota > Metazoa > Chordata > Actinopteri > Syngnathiformes > Syngnathidae > Nerophis > Nerophis ophidion. Next base: position 43,837,943 of record NC_084613.1, read on the forward strand.
AACCTATTGTTACTATAACAATCTACAAGATTAATATAGGTTGCCTCTCTCTCTTCCCCTCCATCTTTTGGTATTCCTTTTTTTATTTTATTTTTTATATCTTTCTACTTATCATTTTGTATACGTATTGTTGCATTTGATCAACTGTATTGTTGATAATAGAGGTAAACTATTGGTATTGTTCATAATAGCGCTTTTTCTATTGGTATTTGTATTGCTCCAAAAATGCTCATTGTCATTTCTATATGATTATTTATTTCACTAACTGTTTCTTTTCTATGACTTTTACGATAATATTTGTATATATCGTATGTGCTGGTGTTGTTCTATTGTTGTTGGTTTTTTTTTGTTATTGTTATGTTTGTTGTTGTTGTTTTTGTCTCTCTATCTAATCCCCCTCTTATCCCCACAATTCCCCCCCCCCTGTCTTCTTTTTTTTCTCTGTCTATCCCCTCCTGCTCCGGCCCGGCTGCACCAAATGATAATATATATACATTTAATACAGTCAAATTCAAATAAGGCAACAAGAGAAGTATCCTACGCTTCTCTTTTGTAAAGTAAATCTGAACAGCTGATATGGGCACCTACATCAACTATATGATTTGCCTGAGAAGCTGGACACTCAGCATCAAGGGTTGGAATCAGGGGTTGAATCACCATTCTCGGGCGCGGCCTCCGCTGTTGCCCACCGCTCTCCTTACCTCCTAGGGGATGGGTCAAACGGAGGTGTTGCATATAGCAAATAACAAATCCAGACTGAGCGTGTTGAAAAACGTGAATAAATAGCTTTTTGATTAGTGCTCGGCAGCAGATGAGCGTGCCAAACACTAACAAGAGGCCAATGAACCCAATCAGTACCAATGGTAACCAAAACAAACCCAATGGTGCACAAAACATGAACTTAGGGAGTCCAAAACTAACAGAACATGACTAAACAAAACATGATCTGGTCAACGGATCATGACAGTAGCCCCCCTTTAAGGACAGATTCCATTAGTACCCAGAATACCACAAAAAAACAAGTTCAGGAGTCTTGGGATGGCCCAGGGAGGACTTTGTGGTGGGTCGCTAGGTCAAGGGTCGCTAGGTCAAGTGTCCCCGAATCCACAGAGGACAAGTCAAGTGGCGGCGGTGAGTGGAATGCCGCTGCAGCAGGCGAGGCGGGCGACCACGGAACGGCCACAGCCATGGCCGCTGAGAAGGTGGACGCGAGTGACGCTAGAACATCAGCAGCCTTTGAGTTCTACGCCCAAGTTGTGGGCATCGCTGCTGTCTGAGCCAAGGGCGTCCATTAATTGGCCACGGAGGGCACCACGTGCGGGCACCTGATAGACGCCTGTGGTGCAGGCCAGCCGGATGTCACGGTGGCGACGACGCTGGAGATAAGGGCAGCGCCATGGGAAGGCCCGCCGGAGACGAGGAAGACTGAGGCACCTCTGGAGCTTGAGCGGCAGGCGAAAAAGGCTGCCGTGGTTTCTGGCGCGGGTACCAGCCGTGGAGCAGGTGCTGGAAGAAACCGTGGTGCAGGAACTGGAAGCAGCCATGGTGCAGGAACTGGTGGTCGCCGTGGTGCAGGAACCGGTGCTAGCCGTGGTGCAGGAACCGGTGCTAGCCGTGGTGCAGGAACCGGTGATAGCCGTGAAGCAGGAGCAGGTGCTAGCCTTGAAGCAGGAACAGGATGTCAGGGATGTTTCCTATCAAATAAAATTATCAAAATGAATCTGACAAAACTGCCCAAAATAATGACTTTTCATAAAAAGTGTTCTTCTGATTCATCTTGACCCGTGTGAGAGGTGAATTGAACCAAGTCAGTGGGTAAGTTGAGCCATCTGGGGGTAAACCAACCATCTGTGTTATAAATTGTAAATCTAGCATAAAAATGTTTAAACGTCTGTCAACTAACCACCAGTTAGTGTCAAAATCATCTAACACCATTCAATATTTAAATTGTCAAGGTTGCAGGGGAATATGAACTGTTGCTCCCTCTTTGCAGTTCCTCTCCTTTTTTAGCACATCACTCAGTGGGAAACAGCCATCCATCCATTCAACCGCTTGTCCTTCTCGGGGGCATGGGGGGTTGCTGGAGCCTATCCCAGCTGCACACGGGCGGAAGGCTGTTTACACCCTGGACAAGTCTTCACCTCATCGCAGGGCCAACACAGATAAACAGACCACATTCACATACTGAGATCAATTTAGTGTTGCCAATTAGCCTATCCCCAGTTGCATGTCTTTGGAGGTGGGAGGAAGCCGGAGTACCCGAGGGAACCCACGCAGTCACAAGGGTAACATGCAAACTTCACACACAAAAAACCCAGAGCCTGTGACTCAGGACATCCTTATTGTGAGGCACCAGCACTAACCCCTCTTCCAGCGTGCTGCCCAGTGGGAACCATGCTTCATCATTTTCTTTGAATGCAAATGTGGGTTTCTCAATGCCAAACCTGATTTTTCTGAGAAATCTGGCACTAGCTTCATTGCCCGCAAGGCTGTCAACCAAGCCAATGTGATGGTGGCTCCTGCATTTGGATACAATTCTTACCATGAACACATCACTAACTTCCCGATCTAAGACATCCTATTGATTTCTTTTATCGCTGCAGCCCTCATGCTCAGAAGTGTCATAAAATGGGATGGCCAATTTACTTTCCTCAAAGCTGCTTTCCCCAGCATTTTTCTTCTGGGGTTGTTGCCTCTTCAGCTTTCCTTGATCTTGTATGTTTCTTTTGCTTTGTGTTCTGCTAGACACCGAACTCTATTTAATAATACAACTCTAACATTTGACAACCAAACAATTAAACAAGGCGACACGGTAAAGAATCTGGGTATTATCTTCGACCCAACTCTCTCCTTTGAGGCACACATTAAAAGCGTTACTAAAACGGCCTTCTTTCATCTCCGTAACATCGCTAAAATTCGCTCCATTCTGTCCACTAAAGACGCTGAGATCATTATCCATGCGTTTGTTACGTCTCGCCTCGACTACAGTAACGTATTATTTTCGGGTCTCCCCATGTCTAGCATTAAAAGATTACAGTTGGTACAAAATGCGGCTGCTAGACTTTTGACAAGAACAAGAAAGTTTGATCACATTACGCCTGTACTGGCTCACCTGCACTGGCTTCCTGTGCACTTAAGATGTGACTTTAAGGTTTTACTACTTACGTATAAAATACTACACGGTCTAGCTCCATCTTATCTTGCCGATTGTATTGTACCATATGTCCCGGCAAGAAATCTGCGTTCAAAGGACTCCGGCTTATTAGTGATTCCCAAAGCCCAAAAAAAGTCTGCGGGCTATAGAGCATTTTCCGTTCGGGCTCCAGTACTCTGGAATACCCTCCCGGTAACAGTTCGCGATGCCACCTCAGTAGAAGCATTTAAGTCTCACCTTAAAACTCATTTGTATACTCTAGCCTTTAAATAGACTCCCTTTTTAGACCAGTTGATCTGCCGTTTCTTTTCTTTTTCTTCTATGTCCCACTCTCCCGTGTGGAGGGGGTCCGGTCCGATCCGGTGGCCATGTACTGCTCGCCTGTGTATCGGCTGGGGACATCTCTGCGCTGCTGGTCCGCCTACGCTTGGGATGGTTTCCTGCTGGCTCCGCTGTGAACGGGACTCTCGCTGCTGTGTCTTGGATCCTCTTTGGACTGGACTCTCGCGACTGTGTTGTATCCATTGTGGATTGAACTTTCACAGTATCATGTTAGATCCGCTCGACATCCATTGCTTTCCTCCTCTCTAAGGTTCTCATAGTCATCATTGTCACTGACGTCCCACTGGGTCATTATTGTCACCAATGTCCCACTGGGTGTGAGTTTTCCTTGCCCTAATGTGGGCCTACCGAGGATGTCGTGGTGGTTTGTGCAGCCCTTTGAGACACTAGTGATTTAGGGCTATATAAGTAAACATTGATTGATTGATTGATTGTTTCTGTTTATTTTTCCTCTCTTCATGGTCAAGTTCGATTGCCTGCTTTTCAGTTGTATCAGCCAGGATTCTTGTCTTCAGACGCTTTTGGTTATTTAGTTTTCTGGGCTGCTTATTTTTGGGTAAGGGTATAACCTCAATTGGAGACACATATGATCCCGTATGGTTAGGGTGTGCCACTGCGTCACTTGGTGAAGCACATAAATGCTGGCCCCGGTGAATGTAGCTAAACAGACAGACAAGTTGAAACCATGGCTGCATCACTAGCACCTGCAGGCTTCTGCTTCAGGTTGTGCCTGTCTGACACCATGGATGGCTCAAATTGTGTATTGGAGAAGACACTGCTGCTGTAAGGGAAATTCCGTGGAGATATTCTGTGATGTTATTGCTGACATTAATACCTCATTTACAGTTTTTTAAATGTGTTCTGCTAGCTCTTTCTCCACCTCTTGAGAAGAATATCTTTGCTTCTGCTATTCCACCATACTCTACTTTTTTTATTTCCTTTGCCTCCCTCTTTTTCATGAACCTGTTCAATGCTGACCTGACAGTTTGTCTGTCTGTCTTTTGCCACTGATCTGATGGACTTTCCACCCTGGACATCACTTGCAGTTCTCTCCATCTCTTAAAGAGGTCATTAGCCCTGACTGTTTTTTTCTCGTATAGGCTCTTAGCATGATACCTTTTTACAACGATAACATATGACAAACACACCTAACAAGTTCAACACTCGAATGAAATACCATAATATTTGCCAAATATTACATGTCAGTGCTTTATGGATGGGTAAATTGATTCACTGACTTAATTTTTCCCCTAGTCTTTGACTCACTTTTCCCCATAGCCACCTTGTTAAAAAAAAGGGGGGTCGTGGGGGTGGGGGTAGCTTAAAAATGTAGGCTAATCTTTACTGAAGGGGTTTACTTGATTTTATACATTAGCAAATGACCATCATGTATGGTACATCATTTTAGAACTGGGTTAATTTGCTTTGGCAAAACAGTTATTTTACCCTATATACAGATTGTTTTTTGACAAGCAAAAAAAATTGTTTTGTGTAAAAAGATACTTATCTCTTCTGCCATTTTCTTCTCTGTTTTACTGCAAGTTGGAAATGTTGTGTGTGTCCTAATTTTTTGGTACTATGACCAATTACATAGAAAACAATGGGTGGGTCAACTTACTCACTTACTCATCTTACCCCACTTCCCACACTTGTGTTTTTATAGGTTCCGATAGCAGAGGCAAAGATTACACACGTTATTCAGCTGAAACATACTTTGGATCTGGTGCCACAGTTGAGGGTGTGTGGCTTCTAATGTACACATGTTTGTAATATCCAAAGATAGCTTCAAAATGGTTTTAATAAAATATTAATTTTAATAAACAGGTGACATTGAAAAACTGCAACACAGCTCTTCTCAAGGCATACAGTACATCGCTGGAAGACAACAGGTACCACGTCTGATGCGTCTGTAGCTGTCATGTTTGATGTATACTTAAACAATGGTTTTGTGCACACCTAGATTTGACATAATCTTGAAGCAAATCCACACAGTGATTAATGATGACACTACCTACCTGAAGGGGAGCCTCAATATGCGCACGCAAAAGTGCTACGCAGTGCGACCTAACATCAACGAGTTCCTGGACATTTCTCGTCGAGCATACACTGAAATAGTGGATGATATTGCAGGTGTCCATTTTATTTGTCATCTATTTGTATGTCACATCGTTATCTGCAGCTAATTGTATAACCCTTGCGTAACCTTAAAGGGGAATTTTGCCTATCATTTACAGTCCCTATGTAAGACAAGAACAATTTTTTTCTTTTTTTATGCCTTCTAATTTGTAAAATACAGCAAGTACAATGCAGCTAATGCGAGTACACTTTTACACCCATATAGACCTCTAAAAAAATGCCTACAATTTTAAATTTACATCTCGTGACCGGAATATTAACCAATTACGATTGATATTGTTATAATAAGCACTAACGCAGATTAACAAATTTTAGCGGTGCCGTGATCACAGAGAGCTACAGTAACTAGCTCATGCAGCTACTGTATTGACTCACTGAGCTGCTGCTGTTGCATTGCAGCTGAGTTGGTAAAAATGTATTCTAGATTATAAATCAATCACCTGTATAGAAGAAGGTTGTGGCCATAAACTGAGAAGTTCATCAACTTTGACATCTACCTTTGTCCCGAAGATTGTGAGAAAGACACAAAAAGACGCTTGTATGCGTCACTTTTTTGTTACCTGTATGGGGATTATTAATAATTATTCATCTTAACGGTAAGATATGAACATCCCGTCAGTCGGCAGACCTTGTACTGTAAGTGATATTTGTATTGTGTTAGAATTATGTATTTATTGTTTAGCACTTAGCAATCTTGCTGCATGATGCTTAGTATTTTGCTCAAGTTAGATCTGTTTAGCACGCAGCTTCTAAAACTTGTAGCTCATCCTACTATTCCGGTTAGAAAATATAAGGTTCTGAATCATCATTTGTTCCAAAGTATTCATTGTTGATTCTAATGAAATCTGCTATGAGTATTAGTGTTGTTATGGTTGAAGGGAAATTCAAACATTGTGATGTGTCTGTGAAATCAATACGCCTCTGTATGCTTTAAATGAGCAAAATATGTTAATATTACTTGTTAATATGAATGTGCTTGTTAATACATCATTTATATACTGACAGTGTATATATAAAATGATGATGGAGGCTTTTGGATGTTTTTTAAAGCGCTCGTAGGCGGAATAGAGCGAATCTCATTCGCTCCATTGTTAATCCAACTTTTATTTATTGACTTTTTCACATATACAGAAAAAAAAGTGCAAGTTGAAACAGTACAATTTTAAAGTCAGTGAATTCTTCACACCCTTACCCCTAAAACCACCCTCCCACCCCACTCAGGTCGAACCAACCAGGGACACATGGCACAAACAACAAGTAAGACGAAAAAGACACACACATACACCCACCCGTACAAGACCAACGACAGAAAGAGACTAAACGGAGAGAGAAAGGGAGAAAAAAACTAATAAAAATAATAATAATAATACTAAATAAAAGGGAGATTATTCCTCGTCTGCATCTGGACAAAGTCAAGAGAGTTGACATACAGTAAGAAGAGACTCCATGAACTTTCAAACACTTGAGCAGAGCCATTTAGTGAAAACCTAAGTTTTTCCAATTTTAAATTGTAAAGAACCTCTTTAATCCAACAGCCATGTGATGGGGGGTGAGTCAGCTTCCAATTGAACAAGATCAGTCGCCTGGCCAGCAAGAGCGTAAAAGCCACAGCGCGTTTTAGTGGTACAGAGCACGTGTTATCAGGGCATATGCCGAAAATGGCTGATAATGGGTTGGAGGGAAAGTCTTGACCGTATGCCTTTCCGATAGTGTCAAAAATGTCCTCCCAAAAGGAACATAATTTAGAGCAGGACCAGAACATACGGACATGATCAGCCGGAAATTGTTTGCATCTATTACAGGTATTGCTAACAGTGCGGTAGATTTTGGATAGTTTTGAATTAGTGTAGTGAATTTTATGGATTACTTTGCATTGGATGAGACCATGACGGGCACATATCGAGGAGGAGTGGACCAGTTTCAGGGTAGAGTTCCAGAGTTTATCAGATATGTTGGTGTTAAGATCGCTCTCCCACAAGGCTCTTATCACTGATAAAAGAGTTTGGAGCAATTGAGCTTAAGGATGTATATATCACAGAGATACATTTTTTATGATTTGGGCTCAGAGAGAGCAATGTATCTATAAGTTTCTGGAGGACGATTTGGGAAGTGTGGGAACTGCTTCTTTACGAAGTCCCTCACCTGAAAAAAACGAAAAAGGTGGGAGTTTGGCAAATCGTATTTGGAAGAGTTCAGCGAAGGATGAGAACACTCCGTCAGTATAGAGGTCTTCCACAGTGGTGATACCGTGATTGTGCCAGGTCATAAATGCGGGGTCGGTACGGGAAGGTATAAATAACAGTTTTTTAAGTAGCGGGATCAATATAGATGGGCCCTGAAAACCCAAATGTTTCCTTAGCTGGTTCCATATTTTCATGGAGATCGATACAATGGTGTTTGCACCTTCAAGTTTAAATGGAAAAGGGAGTGGTGAGCATAAGCAAGAATGTAATGAAAAGTGTGGGATTGCCGTTTGCGAATCTCATTAGATCCATCGTTAGCTGACTTTTGCTTGCATGTATTTAGTATTTAAAATGCATTAACAAAAAAAGACGTGTTCTTGTACCACATAAGGATTGTAAATGATGGACAAAATATTTTAAAAAGTGGTCTTGTTGCACAGACAAGGCAAGGCAATGGACATATGCGAATCCTCCATCCTATGTGTGTGTGTCAACATTTTGGACGATCTGAAATAAAAACATTTTGACTCTTGACTCATTTGACTGCAGTGACTCTGAAGGTCCAAAAAAAACGCTTACAAAAGTGTCGTAAGTCAGTAATAAGTTATGTTTTGCTTTCAAAGCTTGACATCTGCTAAAGGAAAATTATGTATATCAATCACAATACCTATGTAAGACAGTAACACATTTTTTTTAATGCATTCTAATTTGTAAATAAATGCTGGCAAAAGTCATTAAACAATGGAGTTAATAGGATTTGCTCTAAAAACCTCCATCATAAGATGTATAATGTATGTTTTTTGGTCTGTTCCTTCAACAATAACAAGAACTACGGATCATAGCAAACTTCATGGGAGCCAACAGAGACTACTTTAGGTCAAAAAAATTATCCATAACCTTATATTTTTGAGCCGAAAATAAAAGGGACGATCTACAGGTTATAGAAGCTGAGTGCTAAGCAGATCTAACATTAGTGGAACACTAATCATCATGTACTGTAGCAGTATTGCTAAGTGGTGAGTAAGAAATGTAAACAAGGAACATAATAAAACAATCACTTACTGTACAATGTATGTTCTCACTGGGATGCTGACTGGCGGGATGTTTGTATCTTTGGATGAATAATTAATCATAATCCAGATGCAGGTAAAAAAAATAATAAATCAAGGTGACGCAAACAGGGCAGTACGGTGGAAGAGGGGTTAGTGCATTTTCCTCAGAATACGAAGGTTCTGAGTAGTCCTAGGTTCAATCCCGGGCTCTGGATCTTTCTGTGTGGAGTTTGCATGTCCTGCCTGTGACTGCGTGGGTTCCCTCCCACCACCAAAGACATGCACCTGGGGATAGGTTGATTGGCAACATTAAATTGGCCCTAGTGTGTGAATGTGAGTGTGAATGTTGTCTGTCTATCTGTGTTGGCCCTGTGATGAGGTGGCGACTTGTCCAGGGTGTACCCCGCCTTCCGCCTGATTGTAGCTGAGATAGGCTCCAGCGCACCCCGTGACCTCGAAGGGAATAAGCGGTAGAAAAAGGATGGATGGGTGATGCAAACAAGTGTCTGTCCGTTGCTTTCTCGTCATCTTCGGGTCTCTGTTGAATGTAGGTTGACTAACTTCTTGGTTCATGGCCACAACCTTCTACAGGTGCTGTTCATATTATTAGAATATCATGAAAAAGTTGATTTATTTCAGTAATTATATTCAGAACATGAAACTTACATATTATATCAATTCATTACACATAGTGATATATTTGAAATGTTATTTATTTTAATTTTGATGATTAGTACGGACAATTACTGAAAATCCCAAATTCAGTATCTCAGAAAATGAGAATATTAGTTACGATTAGTACCAACAAATATTTTTAGAAATGTGGGCCAACTGAAAAGTATGAACATGGAAAGTTTCAGCATGTACGGCAATCAATACTTAGTTGCAGCTCCCTTTGCCTGAATTGCTGCAGCAATACGGCGTGGCATGGAGTCCACCAGTCTGTTGCACTTCTCAGGTGTTATGAGAGCCCAGGTTGCTTTAATAGTGGCCTTCAGCTCTTCAGCATTGTTGGGTCTGGCATCTCGCATCTTCCGCTTCAAAATACCCCATAGGTTTTCTATGGGGTTAAGGTCAGGTGAGTTTGCAGGCCAATCAAGAACAGGGATACCATGGTCCTTAAACCAAGTACTGGTAGATTTGGCACTGTGTGCAGGTGCCAAGTCATGTTGGAAAATGAAATCTTCACCTCCATAAAATTGGTCCGCGGCAGGCAGCATAATGTGTTCTAAAACTTCCTGGTAGACTGCTGCATTGACCCTAGACCCCAGGAAACACAGTGGACCAACACCAGCAGATGACATGGCACCCCAGACCATTACCGATTGTGGAAATTTGACACTGGACTTCAGGCAACGTGGATTCTGTGCCTCTCCTGTCTTCCTCCAGACTCTGGGACCTTGATTTCCAAAGGAGATACAAAATTTACTTTCATCTGAAAACATAACTTTGCACCACTCAGCAGCAATCCTGTCCTTTTTGTCTTGAGCCCAGGCGAGACGCTTTTGACGTTGTCTCTTATTCAAGAGTGGCCTTACACAAGGAATGCGACAGCTAAAGCCCATATCTTGCATACGTCGGTGCGTGGTGGTTCTTGAAGCACTGACTCCAGCTGCAGTCCACTCTTTGTGGATCTCCCCCACATTTTTTAATCGGTTTTGTTTGACAATCCTCTCCAGGGCGCGGTTATCCCTCTTGCTTGTACACTTTTTTCTACCACATCTTTGTCTTCCCTTTGCCTCTCTATTAATGTGCTTGGACACAGAGCGCTGGGAACATCCAACCTCTTTGGCAATGACCTTTTGTGTCTTGCCCTCCTTCTTTAAAGTATCAATGGTCATCTTTTGGACAGTTGTCAAGTCAGCAGTCTTCCCCATGATTGTGTGTCATACAGAATCAAAACGAGAGACCATTTAAAGGCTTTTTCCAGGTGTTTTGAGTTAGTTAGCTAATTTTAGTGTGGCACCAGGTGTCTTCAATATCTGACCTTTTCACCATATTCAAATTTTCTGAGATGTTGAATTTAGGGTTTTCATTGGTTGTCAACTATAATCATCTCCTTTTTGGCAAAAAACACTTGAAATGTATCAGTCTGTTTGGAATGAATGCATAAATTTTACAAGTTTGTCTTTCTAAATGGAATTAATGAAATAAATCAACTTTTTCATGATATTCTAATAATATGACCAGCACCTGTACTTTAGGCATTATTTAGAATCTTTCTCTCTCTCTCTCTCTCTCTCTCTCTCTCTCTGTCTCTCTCTCTCTTTCTCTCTTTATATATATATATATATATATATAAAATGTTTTCATAGAAAAAACATAGTAATATATCACGATTACAGTCCTATAACAATAAAGGGAGTTAATATGATTTAATGAGTTTAAGTATATACTTTATGTTCATATCCTATTCTAACTGTACAATCAAAAACACAATGCAATTTTATTTTAAGAAATTACAAATTTGCATTTCATTGAATATTCCCTTTCATTTACCTCACAAGAGTCCTAAAATTCTGCTTGTTCATTAATTTGGTAGGTTAAAAATAAATATTACACTTTCTGAGTGGTCTTATGTTCTTTGTGAACGTCACAACAGCTACTGTTTCTCAGGATTTGTAAACCAGATGGCAGAGAAGTCTGGCTTTCCCATGCGCACCAGCTTCAGTACAGCTCGTGGTTTCTTCATTCAGATGAAATTGGAAGGAATAATCTTGCCCCAAGGGAAACTTCCTCCAGAGTTCATCAAGGTATCTGCATACTAAGCGCTTGCACCATTTTTGTATCACATTCATGTGTGCATCATCTTTTAATGGATTTGTAAAGGTGACATAGTATATAACATTTTCCATGTGGTGTCACAGTTTGTTTTATATCTATGATTTGCCTTCATTTGCGACCTCAATGTGATTTATTGTACGAGCGTAATTGGTGGCTTTACAACCCTCCACGCAGGTCACCAGACACAAAGACAACTATAGCTTCACCACCACAGACCTGATGAAGATGAATGACCGCTGTGATGAGGCCCTGAAGGAAATCTTTCACGTCTCCTACGTGTGAGGACAGAAACACACTTTGTTCTCTTTTATGCATGACATTATTTACATTATGTAAAAACTGGTGACCTTTAAAGGATCATGATTGAAAATGAATTAATTAATAATTACTTAATCTATACGATTAGTTAAACCCTAAAATATGACAGTTTAATTGAATAAAATACAGTTTTAATTGGACTTCAATGTATTGGTTCATCTGATTCTAGTATCTGCCCCTGACTGATTTGTCCGCTCGAGTGTGCTGTTAGTAAAATAATTTGGAATTTGTGTCCTTCCAAGGGTAATATGTCAACTGCTCAGCACAATCCGTGAACACATTCACTGTCTCTACAAACTGTCTGATGCTGTATCCATGCTGGATATGCTGCTGTCCCTGGCAAACGCATGCACCAACTCAGACTATGGTGAGTGTGAACCACTGCTGAGCAAGTCTCGAAGATGGCGAGTTTGCGTCCTCAGCTGTCTGAAAGTATCTGTGCACCGACACAGACTACCGCCTTGTGCTCAAAATACTTTTGTTACATAAGCATGCACAAGAGTGCCATACTTACCTAGACATATCATGATCTCCCCTCTGGATGAGAGCTGACTGAGTGTAACGACTGCAGACAGCTACATTTCAAATGATAAAAAAACATACACATGAACTTCCCCCCACCAATATAAGCACCGTTCTACTCTTAAATATTTATATCTGTTTGACTGTAAAGACAGGGTTGTTGACAGGTTCCCCTAAGAAGGAGGCCTACAGGTCTTAAGCGCCTCCTTATGGCTGGTTACAGCAGTTCACTTGTTCCACCTTTTTTATGTTACAGCCTTATTCCAAAATGCTATATATGTATTTTTGTCAGCCGTTGCTCAATACTTTGTTGATGTACCATTGGCAGCAATTACAGCATCAAGTGTTGTTTTAAAGGGAAGGCGTGGCACAGCGGAAGAGTGGCCGTTCGCAACCCGAGGGTCCCTGGTTCAATCACCACCTAGTACCAACCTCGTCACGTTCGTTGTGTCCTGAGCAAGACACTTCACCCTTGTTCCTGATGGGTGCTGGTTAGCGCCTTGCCTGGCAGCTCCCTCCATCAGTGTGTGAATGTGTGTGTGAATCGGTAAATGTGGAAGTAGTGTCAAAGCGCTTTGAGTAACTTGAAGGTAGAAAAGCGCTATACAAGTACAACCCATTTATCATTTAAATTAATGCCACAAGCTTGACACACATATCTTTGGGCAGTTACCACCATTCCTCTTTGCAGCGCTTCTCAAGCTCCATTGGGTTCGATGGGAAGTGTTGGTTTTCATCCAAGATGTCTCTGCACATTGCTGCATTCATCTTTCCCTCTACCATGATTAGTCTTCCAGTTCCTGCTGCTGAAAAACATCCCCACAGCATGATGCTGCTACCACCATGCTTCCCTATAGGGATGGTATTGGCCTACTGATAAAGGGTGTCTGTTTTCCTCCAAACATGACGCCTGGCATTCACAATTTTTGTGTCATCAGACCAGATCTCTTTTTTTGTGCTAATTTTGGAGAGTATTTTAATTGTATTTTGGCAACATTTTTCAGAAGAAATGGCTTCTGTCATGTCACTTCACTATACAGCCCAGATTGATGGATTGCTGCAGAGATGGTTCTCCTTCTGGAAGGTTCTCCAGCTCAGTCACAATCAGGTTCTTGGTCACCTCCCTGACTAGACTAAGATGAATGCAGCAATGTACAGAGACATCCTGGATGAACACCAATGCCTCCCATCCAAACTGATGGAGCTTGAGAGGTGCTGCAAAGAGATGAGACTGGGTGAAGAGGAATGAGGGAAACTACACCAAGATAGGTGTGCCAAGCTTGTGGCATTGTATTAAAGAAAAATTGAGGCTGTACTCGCTGCCAAAGGAGCATAAACAAAGTAGTCAGCAAAGGCTGGGATTAATTATGTAAATTGAATTTTATTTTTATTTTTTTATTTTTATAAATTAGGAAAAAATAAAATAAAAAAAACTTCTCACATTGTCATTAAGGGGTATTGTGTGTAGAATATTGAGGACAAAAATGAATTTATTGCATTTTGGAATAAGACTGTAAAATAATAAAATGTGAAAAAAGTGAAGCGCTGTGAATACTTTCTGGATGCACCGTAAATGTCAAATTAATTGGACATTGAGTTGTCATGAGGGCCATGAGATGCAGGAAGACTTCCAGTATTAGCATCTTGTGTATCATTCAAACATGAATGATACACAAGTATCTAGCCAGATGGAAGAAGTATTTGAATAAATCAACGGGCCGACCAGAAAATATGAATACATACTGTATACTACATAGTCCTTAGGTTTATCGTGAATATGATAGGTACTCGCGATGCAACGGTACGGTCCATACATCGTTTAGATTCGTACCCATGAACCGCCACCTTAGCATGCTGGAGGAGTTTGAGTACCCAAATGAGGCTACATGCCGCTAGTGTGGTTTCCGAAGGCAAACTGGTCCGAGGTGATGGTTCAAACTAAAAACAGTTCCAAAGACTCTGATGAAGAAAAGAAGATCCAGGAACCGCACCTCGCCAAGGCAAGGGATACCGAGGCCCTACTTTAGAGCCAGGCCCAGGACAGCGACTCATCAGCAAGCGCCTGGTGGCCAGGACTTCCCCCACAGTGCTCTCCAGGGCGGTTTGGGCTCATGTGGTTCCGGTTTCTGGTTGGGAGGGGGCGGTCTTCCCGTTCGGGCGTGGTCTTTTGGCCCCTCGGGCGGGGCGTCCCGCTTTTCTGCCCGCATGGGTTGTGGTCTCTTGCTGGGGTTCCTGTCGCTGGCTGGCCTGGCTGTGTGGGGCCGGTGGTCCCTTGTTCCCTGGGCACCATACATACTGTTTTGGGTTGGGCTCTCTGGGTGGCTGTGGCCGGAGTTTGGCTCCCACACACACTGGGAGACAAATATATTGTACATAGAAATGCACATACAGTAAATACTCACATACACACAATTATACATACATACAGTATATACACACATACATTAATTCATTAATACATACTGTACATACGCACACACGTTGGTACTTACCCACATTCATACCTACGCTCCCACATACATACACAAATACAGTACATACTGTACATACACACCATGGTACATGCATCCACACCAGTGACGTGCTGTCAAGGGAGGCAAGTGAGGCAGTGCCTCACCTGCCATCAAGTGGCTTAGAAGAGGGAGCTGATAGTGTGTGTGTGTGTGTGTGTGTGTGTGTGTGTGCGTGCGTGCGTGCGTTGATTGTGGTATTTGGGACTGTCAAACATAAAAGTTACAAGGAGGAAGCTGCAAGAGATTAAAGAGGAACTGCAGTTTTTTACCTATTGTTCACAATTATTATTAAAGACATGACAACGGATGTATTTTTTTTAATGCTTTCCTAAATAAAAGCAAATAAAAGTCCACTTACAACGGAGCCAATGGGAGGTCCTCTATTTTGCCCATAAAACCCAATAAAAAAAACATCCAGATAGTGCCAACAATACTCTATTTACATTTTGTGACTGGAATATTAACCAAGTATTAGTGGTATTGTAATTATAAGCTCTAACGCAGACCAACTATCTACAGCGGTGCCGTGGTCAAAAACTTGAGTGCCAACATTGACTTAATTTACTGATCAGCTGCTTTCCTCGTTTCCTTGCTCATCAAACTTTATTGTATATCATAAATCATGTCTCTCACCTGGATAGTAGAAGAACGAGGACATACTCTGACCAGTTGGCAAATTTTGACAGCCATTTAAGACCCAGACATGGCGAGAAAGACACGAAAAGACGCTTGGTTCTACTCCCTTGTCTTTGCAAGGATTACAAGTCATTCTTCATCTAAATAGGAATATACGAGCATCCTAGTAGTTGGCATCCTAATGACACCAGACCCAGTGCTGTAAGTTATGTTTTATTATGTTTGTTAGCTCTCATAAAGTCTGCAGTGAGCAGTAATCAATGACTAAGTTGAAAAAAAGCGGACATCGTGATGCGTTTTTGAAATTATTGCGCCGCGTATGCCTAAAAAGAGCAAAATACGTAAATATTAAATGTTATTATAAATGTGTCTGTTACTACATTACATATATACCGGTACGTACAGCACGTATATAAAAAATATTTTTTTAGGGTGTGTTTGGCAGAATAGAGCAGCTCCCTTAGGCGCCATTGTAAACAGACTTTGGATCACAGTTTTTTCCTATTTAGAATGCATTAAAAAAATACATCTGGTGTAATGTCTTTCATAATGATTGTAAACAATAGGCAACATTCACCCAAAAAGTGCAGTTCTTCTTTAAGGGTTTTGCTATTTGTTGTGTATAAATAATTTCCCCTTTTTTTTTTTTTCATTTATCTTATAACATAAATGTCTTAAAGTGGACTGCACCTGTTTTTGTGTATTTGGTTGTCGGCATATGTACCAACAATTGGAAATCAAACCATGTAGACAAAGCGGAGATATTTATAAAACTATTTTGCTTTTCTTCGTACTTCCTCCAAATGAACCGTTTGGAATTTCTAATACATCTGACAGAAGAAACGCGATCATTTAAGCCACTATGTAATTATTGATATCTTATTTGAATACAAAAATACTTCTGACCAATAAGTTACGGCCAAAAACACACGCCAATTGAAATACAGACAGATATTTTTTTATACACAGATAAATCATAATACGGACAGACAGATATTTTTTTTACACACAGACAAATCATACTAAAGACAGACAACTTTAAACACACATTCACAGAATCGATTACAAACACAGGTTGAAACACAGACACAAACATTAGTACACACACAAATTGAATTAAATATGCACAGTTTGAGATACGTGTTTGCAAATAATTTTGCTACAATAATACTTCCATAGAAGACGCAGTCAAAGTAGAGGCATGTAAATAAGACTGGCCACAAAACGGCGCATCCTGAAGAGACGGTCAGAAAGTGGCTCAAAAATTATCTGTTAAACATAAAACCAAAGCAAAATGTTGACCAAAGCACCACCATTACATGTTATGTAGACCACAACGAAGTGTTTTAAATGGAGAAAAAAATCATAATATGATCCCTTTAAAGTCTTATGCCACTTGTGTCATTTACAATCAGACGTGTTAACAGTTGAACTCTCTAAAATCAAAATGCTGTATATTTGTTTTTACAGTACATCGCTGTTTGCATATGCTTGCTTGAAATGATATTATGTGTCTGCCAGTGCGTCCAGAGTTCACAGACACACTCGCTATAAAGCAAGGTCGCCACCCAATCCTGGAGCGAATGGCCAGACAGCAGCTTGTATCCAACAACTGCTACGTCTCTGAAGGCAGCAACTTTGTCATTATCACTGGTCCCAACATGAGTGGGAAATCGACGTATTTAAAGCAGGTGGCACTGTGCCAAATCATGGCTCAGATAGGTAGGCATTTACTACATTTGTATATTGTGAATTTTGAGCACATCAAACTTTTTTACAGGTTCTTTTGTCCCTGCCGAGTATGCTTCTTTTCGTGCCGCTGATCAAATCTTCACAAGAATTGGTGTGGATGACAATTTTGAAACCAGCTCTTCCACATTCATGTTGGAAATGAAGGAGGTATACTATTAAGTGTGTGGAAAAAAGCCACAGCTTCACCATTCACACTATTTTAACCTTCCTGAAAGATCACATATATAGTCCACAACGTTAGCGATCGGTCCCTCATCATCATCGACGAACTGGGACGTGGAACCAGTGCAGAGGAAGGAATAGGGATCTGTCACTCTGTTTGTGAGTTTCTCCTCAACTTGAAGGTAGAGAAAACTATTCTATAATTAGCTAAATGCGTCTTGTACAATTACCGGTAATTAAACATTCTACTCACTCGCATTGGTTGGAGTATTTTAGGTGTGTGTAGTTTCTGTTCTGTTTTGTAGGCTTTTACTCTGTTTGCAACACACTACCTTGAGCTGTGCCAACTGGAGTGTCTGTATCCCAACGTGGAGAACCAGCACATGCAGGTTCAGCACACCCGCACACATGACACTGGCGCCGAGAGTGTGGTGTACACCCACTTACTGAGTGGAGGATACTCCGAGGAAAGACACTACGGTAATCAATTTGTGCCATCACATTGATTAATTGTTTACCAGGAGGTTGCTAACATATCTATTGCTTACCGTTGTTTTTTTAGGTCTTAGGGCAGCAGAAATGACCTCGCTTCCTTCAAGCATAATCCAGGAAGCAAAGACATTTGCTTTTAAAGTCAGCAAGCAGCTTTTGGTGGGTTTTATTATTTTGGCCTTTTTTGTGTCATTATATTCCAATTGAATGTACATTGGTGTGTGATTAAGACTTTTACGGATGGGCTTTTCAGATGTTCATAAAATGTGTTTTTAATGTTGATCCCAAGGCCAAGCATAAGAGTAATCCAATAGCAGAGAGGCAGCGTGCGCTATACCGCTTGGCCACACGCCTCCTGCAGACTGCCAGAAACTCTAGACTTGACCCGGACAGCCTGCGCATGTACCTAAAGGGCCTGAGGATGCAGTATGAGGCAGAGCTAGAGGCTGCAGGGCAGCCATAATCCATGGACACTTAAAAGAAGAAATCAGTCTGAAAAATGAATAATAAATGGTGTTCAGTTAGCAAGTATATATGAGAAAATAAGAAGTCTGTGTCTATAATTGTTTTTATTGGCCATAAATGCATATAATGTTTAGTGTGGCATGTGCTTTAATAGAAAATGTACATATAAATATTAAGTTTCTGCTTTGTTGCCACTTTAAATGATTGAAAAATATTTTGTAATTATTTGTATTATTTGCATTACTTTTCTTTGAATCTATTGTTTAAATGTATTTATTTCAAACCCAATAAACACTGACATAATTTGTTTCATTTGAATGCTACAAATCTATGAGTGAGTTGATACGGTCAACGTTTTTTGTCCGAGGATAATGGGAAGACATGTTTCGGTAGAAAAGTCTCACATTTAGACTGATTCTGAGTCCTGTCAGAGGTTTATCACATTCAGCCCTGGGATCTGTCCACATCCAGAAGTGTCTGGCGGTCGTAAGTGATCACGGAGTGAGCACGATGTGAGCCAGCCATGAAGTTTGCAGAATTGTCCGGTATTTCTGCCAAATGTTCCATCTTTAGCAAGAGCTCCGGGCGCCGCCATCTTGGAAGCCAAGACTTTGAGCCACACATTAAAAGCGTTACTAAAACGGCCTTCTTTCATCTCCGTAATATCGCTAAAATTCGCTCCATTCTGTCCACTAAAGACGCTGAGATCATCCATGCGTTTGTTACGTCCCGCCTCAATTACTGCAACGTATTATTTTCGGGTCTCCCCGTGTCTAGCATTAAAAGATTACAGTTGGTACAAAATGCGGCTGCTAGACTTTTGACAAGAACAAGAAAGTTTGATCACATTACTCCTGTACTGGCTCACCTGCACTGGCTTCCTGTGCACTTAAGATGTGACTTTAAGGTTTTCCTACTTACGTATAAAATACTACATGGTCTAGCTCCATCCTATCTTGCCGATTATATTGTACCATATGTCCCGGCAAGAAATCTGCGTTCAAAGGACTCCGGCTTATAAGTGATTCCCAAAGCCCAAAAAAAGTCTGCGGGCTATAGAGCGTTTTCATTTCGGGCTCCAGTACTCTGGAATGCCCTCCCGGTAACAGTTCGAGATGCCACCTCAGTAGAAGCATTTAAGTCTCACCTTAAAACTCATTTGTATACTCTAGCCTTTAAATAGACTCCCTTTTTAGACCAGTTGATCTGCCGTTTCTTTTCTTTTTCCCCTATTTCCAACTCTCCCTTGTGGAGGAGGTCCGGTCCGATCCGGTGGCCATGTACTGCTTGCCTGTGTATCGGCTGGGGACATCTCTGCGCTGCTGATCCGCCTCCGCTTGGGATGGTTTCCTGCTGGCTCCGCTGTGAACGGGACTCTCGCTGCTGTGTTGGATCCGCTTTGGACTGGACTCTCGCGGCTGTGTTGGATCCATTATGGATTGAACTTTCACAGTTTCATGTTAGACCCGCTCGACATCCATTGCTTTCGTCCTCTCCAAGGTTCTCATAGTCATCATTGTCACCGACGTCCCACTGGGTCTTCATTGTCACCGACGTCCCACTGGGTGTGAGTTTTCCTTGCCTTTATGTGGGTCTACCGAGGATGTCGTAGTGGTTTGTGTTGTGGTTTGTGCAGCCCTTTGAGACACTAGTGATTTAGGGCTATATAAGTAAACATTGATTGATTGATTGATTGATTTAACATGTCATCATACTCTCCTCTTTTTGGTACTGTATTTTGCATGACTGCTTTTGATCCTAGGCATTTGAGGTCACATGCGAACTTGTTGATCTGCTGATGAGTTGTCCTTTGCCATTAACGGGTAGACAGCATTGTCCTTCAATTGAAGTCACTTTCCATAGTTGTTTTTATAAACATTTTTGAAGCTCTGTCTTATATCAAAGCTACAATCATAATGTTTAAATGACATCCAACACCTGGTGTAAGAGATATTGTAGCTCAAGGTAAAGGGGACTTATGATTATTCTATTCCACATTTGAAACACTTCCTTGTGGTCTAGATCAGTGGTTCTCAAATGGGGTATCGCGTACCCCTGGGGGTACTTGAAGGTATGCCTAGGGGTACGTGGGATTTTAAAAATAGCATCAATTAAAAAATCCTTTATAAATATATTTTATTAAATAATACTTCCACAAAATATTAATGTAAGTTCATTAACATAAAGGGACGGCGTGGTGCAGTGGGAGAATGGCCGTGCGGAACCCGAGGGTCGCTAGTTCAATCCCCACCCAGTACCAACCTCGTCACGTCCGTTGTGTCCTGAGCAAGACACTTCACCCTTGCTCCTGATGGGTGCTGGTTAGCGCCTTGCCTGGAAGCTCCCTCCATCAGTGTGTGAATGTGTGTGTTAATGGGTAAAAAGTGGAAGTAGTGTCAAAGCGCTTTGAGTACCTTGAAGGTAGAAAATCGCTATACAAGTACAACCATTTATCATTTATTTCACAACATAACTGCAGCTTATTTTCGTGCAAATGTTCCTTTGAACGTTGTCGGCTGTATAGAGGTGACATCACAGCAATAAAAAAATGTATACATTTTTTTTTTTACATTATTTTTTACCTCTATATATGGACAGCTGAATTAATGTGCCTTCTCCCTTGTAAATATATTTCGTTTGGACAAAGTTTTGTACCACAGAGGAATTCTTAGACGCTTAATCTAAAGGCCTTTGACAGCCATTTGTTTCTACTTTGACAAGAGACGTCATAAGGAAACACTGTCGAGTAATGTTACCACTCCTCTTTGCATTCGACGTTTGCGCGATTATAACTACGGGACGTTTTAAGCAAACGGCGCCCGCTGGTTCATAGTGTCTGAATACAACGCGGCTCAGTGCGGTGTGTACCGAGCCTTAAATCAAGCACTCCTTTCGGTCTGACCCGCCCAGTGAACGGAAGACAGCCGTGTGGTTAGCACAAGTGAAGCCAGGCTGTCCTGGGAAGTGTGGAGGCTGTATGAGTCCGCGGAGAACAACGCCATTTCACCGCTCAGACAACAGTCCGCTCAAACCACAGGTATGTTTGGAAGGATTCCGTCATATCAGTACACTTATTTGTTGTAGGGCAGCCGTGTGTTAGAGCCTTTCACCGAGCCGAGCCCTTCAAGTAGGCCTAGGAACGGCCTTAGGACTGAAGCGGCTGAAGGGAGCAGCAGACCGGGTCAGAGCTTTCAGGAGAGTAGTAGGCTGGGTCACAGACATAGACGACATCCGTAAGGCCTAATGTCCACGCCTCCAGCCCGGCTAATGAGGGACACTTCCTCGTTGTCGACGCCTTGTCGTTGTGGGTGACTCTTATGAACAACCACTTGCATGTTTGGTGGGTTAGTGCTCGTGTCTAGCATACTAGCCTCCACCGCCATGGTGCTGAGCTTTAACAGTGTGTGGTCACAACTGCGCCTGGGGCTTTAAAGTGTGTGTGTTTGTGTGAATGTCAAATTGCTTCTAGAAATATCACCGAGTCTCCTTTCTTTTTCACGGCTCGTCGGTAAAGTTAGCTCGTAAGAATATCAGTTCAGTGAGTCAGTTTGTCTCTCCCAGGAAGGAACAGCTGCGCACTTTTGCCAACTCTTCAGTAAGGAAAGCAGCCATAGGCTGTCCTAAAAGTCGCTAGATGACATCAACTCATAACCTGACTCTTGCCAGATCCTTGTTGTTCGCAGAGCTGCACACAAGGATCTGGACTCGAGAGCTATGCAAACTCTTTGAAAATATTAAAAAATAATGAACCAATCAGGATCGCCAAGACTGTCTGGTTCAAACAACAATGGCGGCATGCAGCGAGGAGTTGTGTGCAGATGTTGTAAGCATTTCACCAATCTTGCGCACTTTGCAAATTTGGACGCGATCTAACAGCAAAACAGTCTCCCAACACTGCGTAGATGGCATCAAGGCCTATTTATCCAAGCGTGAGGGTTGGGAAACGAAGGTGTTTGGCAAGGGAAGTGTGGATTCAGGCCAGGTGGCCAATTTCAAGTTCCAGGTAACCCTACATTATTATGTTTTATAAATAGTAAACCAAGTTGTGGTAATAGTTTAGTCAGTAGTTTAGTTGTGGATGTACACTGTATAGTGATGAATCCAATCATTTGATTTGATTTGACATGAAATTGCGTCCATTCGTATTGTGCTTACAACACTGACATTGATTCTGCTACTGCAGCTGGTTTGTCAAATCTATCAAATATAAATTCTTTAAAGGCCTACTGAAACCCACTACTACCCATCACGCATTCTGATCGTTTATATATCAATGATGAAATATTAACATTGCAACACATGCGAATACAGCCTTTTTAATTTACTAAATTACAATTTTAAATTTCCCGGGAGTTTCGTCCTGGAAACGTCGTGTAATGATGACGTGTACGGGAGACGTCACAGGTTTTTAGGAAGTATAAGCGCTGCACACACACACAGCTAAATGGCTTCTGCTTTAACGGCATAATTACACAGTATTTTGGAGATCTGTGTTGCTGAATCTTTTGCAATCGGTTCAATTAATATTGGAGAAGTCACAGTAGAAAGATGGAGTTGAGAAGCTTTAGCCTTTAGCCACACAAACACACGGTGATTCCTTGTTTAAAATTCCTGGAGGTGAATCTTAACTATGGATCAGAGCGCAGTCAAGCCAACATGAATCAAGACGGAATGTCAACCAGCAGGTTTGGGTGTGAAAATTGTGGTTAAAAAGTCGCTTCTTACCAGAGATCAGCTGAGCTTGTGTCGTCCATAGCTGCCGTCGACTCCCCTGAGACACTGCGCGTGGAGACACCCTTCCGACTATCAGGTACTATTTAACTCACTAAAACACTAGCAACACAATAGAAAGATAAGGGATTTCCCAGAATTATCCTAGTAAATGTGTCTAAAAACATAGGAATCCGTCCCAATCGCGTTTTTTTTTTAACTTTTTTTTTTTTTAACTTTTTTTTTTTTCCGAGTCCGTCGCTATCAATATCCTCAAACACGAATCTTTCATCCTCGCTCAAATTAATGGGGAAATTGTCGTTTTCTCTATTCGTTTTCCGAATAGCACTTTTTGTTGGAGGCTCCCATTATAAACAATGTGAATATGTGAGGCGCCATCAAAATGTGACGTCATCATCTGCGACTTCCGGTAGAGGCAGGGCTTTTGTCTTAGCACCGAAAGTTGCAAACTTTATCGTGGATGTTCTCTACTAAATCCTTTCAGCAAAAATGTGGCAATATCGCGAAATGATCAAGTATGACACATAGAATGGATCTGCTATCCCCTTTTTAAATAAGAAAATCTCATTTCAGTAGGCTTTTAAAAAATAATGAACCATTTAGGATTGCCAAGACTGTCTGGTTCAAACAACAATGGCGGCATGCAGCGTGGAGTTGTGTGCTGATGTAAGCATTTCACCAATCTCGCGCACTTTGCAAATTTGGACGCGATCTAACAGCAAAAAAGTCTCCCAACACTGCGTAGATGGCATCAAGGACTATTTATTCAAGCGTGAGGGTTGGGAAACGAAGGTGTTTGGCAAGGGAAGTGTGGATTCAGGCCTGGTGGCCTATTTCAAGTTCCAGGTAACCCTACATTATTATATTTTATAAATGGTAAACCAAGTTGTGGTAATAGTTTAGTCAGTAGTTTAGTTGTGGATGTACAATGTATAGTGATGAATCCAATCATTTGATTTGATTTGATTTGACTTTGATTTGACATTAACTCAAATTGCGCCCATTGGTATTGTGCTTACAACACTGACATTGATTCTGCTACTGCAGCTGGTTTGTCAAATCCATATGTCAATCCATTTTCTACCGCTTATTCCCTTTTAGGGTCGCGGGGGGCGCTGGCGCCTATCTCAGCTACAATCGGGCGGAAGGCGGGGTACACCCTGGACAAGTCGCCACCTCATCGCAGGGCCAACACAGATAGACAGACAACATTCACACTCACATTCAGACATTAGGGCCGATTTAGTGTATCTGTCAAATATAAATTCTTTAAAGGCCTACTGAAACCCACTACTACCCACCACGCAGTCTGATCGTTTATATATCAATGATGAAATATTAACATTGCAACACATGCCAATACAGCCTTTTTAGTTTACTAAATTACAATTTTAAATTTCCCGGGAGTTTCGTCCTGGAAACGTCGTGTAATGATGACATGTACGCAAGACGTCACAGGTTTTTAGGAAGTATGAGCGCTGAACACACACACAGCTAAATGTCGTCTGCTTTAACGGCATAATTACACAGTATTTTGGATATCTGTGATGCTGAATCTTTTGCAATTTGTTCAATTAGTATTTGAGAAGTCACAGTAGAAAGATGGAGTTGGGAAGCTTTAGCCTTTAGCCACACAAACACACGGTGATTCCTTGTTTAAAATTCCTGGAGGTGAAACTTAACTGGATCAGAGCGCGGTCAAACCAACATGAATCAAGACGGAATGTCAACCAACAGGTTTGGGTGTGAAAATTGTGGTTAAAAAGTTTCTTCTTACCAGAGATCAGCTGAGCTTGTGTCGTCCATAGCTGCCGTCGACGCCCCTGAGACACTGCGTGTGGAGACACCCTTCCGACTATCAGGCACTATTTAAATCACTAAAACACTAGCAACACAATAGAAAGATAAGGGATTTCCCAGAATTATCCTATTAAATGTGTCTAAAAGCATCGGAATCCGTCCCAATTGCGTTTTTTTTTATTTTTATTTACTTTATTTTTTCCTAGTCTGTCGCTATCAATATCCTCAAACACGAATCTTTCATCCTCGCTCAAATTAATGGGGAAATTGTCGTTTTCTCGGTCCAAATAGCACTTTTTGTTGGAGGCTCCCATTATAAACAATGTGAATATGTGAGGAGACCTCAACACGTGACGTCATCGTCTGCGACTTCTGGTAGAGGCAGGGCTTTTGTCTTAGCACCGAAAGTTGCGAACTTTATCGTGGATGTTCTCTACTAAATCCTTTCAGCAAAAATATGGCAATACCACAAAATGATCAAGTATGACACATAGAATGGACCTGCTATCCCAGTTTAAATAAGAAAATGTCATTGTATAGTGATGAATCCAATCAACATTTGATTTGATTTGACTTTGATTTGACATTAAATTTTCAAAGTGCGGTTGTGCGCCCATTGGTATTGTGCTTACAACACTGACATTGATTCTGCTACTGCAGCTGGTTTGTCAAATCTATCAAATATAAATTCTTTAAAAGGTGAGCATAGAACGGTTTTGAAGGCATTTATTAACTTTTCGCTCTGTCGTCATCCAATATGCAACTTGTGCTGTTCTGGGTTGGCCAGTGTCACGGGTTGATTTTGATGTGAGTGGTTGAAGTAGCACATCATTCAAGATAATGGACAAGTGGTTTATCCAATCACATACAATGATTTTTTTTTTTTTTACGAGGCCCCGCCTTCTGAAATACATTTCCTATTGAGAAGTCCCAGATCCTTGTGTGGAGCTCAGCAAACTACAAGGATCTGGCGAAAATCAGGTTAATCACCTCATGCTGTAGAAAGGAATAACGTTATGGGAAGAAAAAAAAAAGTGAGTTTAAAATATGATCATTGATACATAGCTTGTTTCCTTAAAATGCAAATCAATTTAAATATTAGAGAATCAAATTGGATCAAAAGACTAGACCTCAAGCTGTGGTAACTTCAAAGAATGTGCAAAATATTGTAAATACGTGACTCGCGCCGTTATTAATAATAAAATAATAATGGATTAGATTTATATAGCACTTTTCTAGACACTCAAAAGCCTACTGAAATGAGATTTTCCTTTTTAAACGGGGATAGCAGGTCCATTCTATGTGTCATACTTGATCATTTAGCGATATTGCCATATTTTTGCTTTAGTAGAGAACATCGACGATAAAGTTTGCAACTTTTGGTGCTGATAAAAAAGCCTTGCCTGTACCGGAAGTAGCAGACGATAGGCGCGTGACGTCACGGGTTGTGGGGCTCCTCACATCTGAACATTGTTTACAATCATGGCCACCAGCAGCGAGAGTAATTCGGACCATGGAAGAAAGTGGTCAGTCAGAAACTCTACATACTTTGCAGAGGTCATTTTCACACCCTCAGGGACCCTAAAGAGACTTACCAGCTCATTCCCCATGATTTCAGCCCTAACCATGACACCTCCGCTCCCCTGCTTCCGTCTCAGCCTTGTTGGGACATTGTGGCCATTCACCAACCATCTTGGCTTGTATGACACTCATCAGTAAACAAAAGTGTTTGAAAATTTGTCTTCATGTATTCCTGAGCCATAGAGGTCGGGTGCAATGGGAGCTGGGCGTCAGCCAAAGGCAGGGCACTTGACGGTCTGATCCTCGGCTTCATAAGCTTACTCTTGGCACGTGGAATGTCACCTCGCTGGGGGGGAAGGAGCCTGAGCTAGTGTGCGAGGTGGAGAAGTTCTGGCTAGATATAGTCAGACTCTCTTCGACGCACAGCAGGGGATCTTGAACCAGTTCTCTCGAGAGGGACTGGACTCTTTGCCACTCTGGCGTTGCCAGCAGTGAGAGGCGACGGGCTGGGGAGGCAATTCTTGTTGCCCCCCTGGCTCAGCGGTCGTGGAGGCAAAAACTCGGACATGGGTGTGAGTTTCGGGGAAGCCATGGAAAACTACTTCCAGACGTCTTTGAAGCGATCCTGGACCACCATCTGCCACTTCAAGAAGGGGAAGCAGTGCAATGTCAACACCTTGCATGGTGGGGATGATGTTCTGCTGACCTCGACTGCAGATGTTGTGGATTGGTGGAGGGAATACTTCAAAGACCTCCTCAATCTTACCAACGCGTCTTCCTATGAGGAAGCAGTGCCTGGGGAATCTATGGTGGGCTCTCCTATTTCTGGGGCTGAGGTTGCCGGGGTAGTTAAAAAGCTCCTTAAGGCTCTGGATGCTGTGGGGATGTCTTGGTTGGCAAGACTCTGCAACATCGCATGGACATCGGGGGCGGTGCGTCTGGATTGGCAGACCGGGGTGGTGGTTCCTCTTTTTAAGAAGGGGAACCAGAAGGTGTGTTCTGACTATTGTGGGATCACACTCCTTAGCTTTGCCGGTAAGGTCTATTCAGGTATATTGGAGAGGAGTCTACGCCAGATAGTCGAACCTCTGATTCAGGAGGAACAGTGTGGTTTTCGTCCTGGTCATGGAACTCTGGACCAACTCTATACTCTCAGAAGGGTCCTTGAGGCTGCATGGGAGTTTGCCCAACCAGTCTACATGTGCTTTGTGGACTTGGAGAAGGCATTCAACCGTGTACCCTGGTAAGTCCTGTGGGGAGTGCTCAGAGTATGGGGTAACGGACTGTCTGATTGTGTTGGTCCCCTCCCTGTATAATCAGTGTTAGAGCTTGGTCCGTATTGCCGGCAGTTAGTCGGACCTGTTTCCATTGAGGGTTGGACTCTGCTAAGGCTGCCCTTTTGTCACCGATTCTTTTCATAACTTTTATGTACCGGTTTGGTGGCTGCAGGATTAGGTCTCTGCTTTTTGCAGATGATGTGGTCCTGATTGCTTCATCTGGTCAAGATTTTCAGCTCTCACTGGATCGGTTCGCAGCCGACTGTGAAGCGACTGGGATGGGAATCAGCACCTCCAAGTCCGAGTCCATGGTTCTCGCCCGTAAAAGGGTGGAATGCCATCTCCGGGTTTGGGAGGAGATCTTGTTCCAAGTGGAGGAGTTCAAGTACCTTGGAGTCTTGTTCACAAGTGTGGGAAGAGTGAATTGTATTCCTGAGCTCATGGTGTGAAAATTTGTCTTAAAGGCCTACTGAAATGAGATTTTCTTATTTAAACGGTAATAGCAGGTCAATTCTATGTGTCATACTTGATCATTTCACGATTTTGCCATATTTTTGCTGAAAGGATTTAGTAGAGAACATCGACGATAAAGTTCGCAACTTTAGGTCGCTAATAAAAAAGCCTTGCCTGTACCGGAAGTAGCAGACGATGTGCGCGTGCCGTCACGGTTTGTAGGGCTCCTCACATCTTCACATTTTTTATAATCATAGCCACCAACAGCTAGAGCGATTCGGACTGAGAAAGCGTCAATTCCCCCATTAATTTGAGCGAGGATGAAAGATTCGTGGATGAGGATAATGAGAGTGAAGGACTACGAATAAAAGAAAAAAAAAGGCGAGGGCAGTGAGAGCGATTCAGATGTTATGAGACACATTTACTAGGATAATTCTGGAAAATCCCTTATCTGCCTATTGCGTTACTAGTGTTTTAGTGAGATTATATAGTACCGGAAAGTAGGAGGGGTGTGGCCACGGCTGTGGTGACCGCGAATGTGTCTCCGGTGGGAGGAGGTAAGCTACAAGAGGATACAAGCTCCGCTGATGTCTTCGGTAAGAGCAGACCTCTTACCACAATTTTCTCACCAAAACCTGCTGGTTGACATGTGGTCGATCCATGTTCGCTTGGCCGCTCTGTTCCATAGTAAAGCTTCATCTTCGGGAATTTTAAACAAGGAAACACCGGCTGTGTTTGTGATGCTAAAGGCAGCTGCAGTGCACCGCTTCCCACCTCCATCTTTCTACTTTGAGTCCTCCATTATTAATTGAACACATTGCAAAGGATTCAGCAACACAGATGTCCAGAATACTGTGTAATTATGTGATTAAAGCAGACTACTTATAGCTTTGATGGGGCTGGAAAAAAATGTCCGGTACAACCCGAGACGTCATCATTCCGCGACGTTTTCAACAGGATACCTCGCGGGAAATTTTAAAATTGCAATTTAGTAAACTAAACCGGCTGTATTGGCATGTGTTGCAATGTTAAGATTTCATCATTGATGTATAAACTATCAGACTGCGTGGTCGGTAGTAGTGGGTTTCAGTAGGCCTTTAATGTATTCTTGGCCCACTGCAACCGTTTCTGCTTGTAAACATTGTTTAGGGGTGGTTGAATATTAGCTTTTAGCACACTTGCAAACTTTTTGAGGATCCTACACCCTGAGGTTCGTGAGACTACAAAGGCACCAGCGGCTTCAAATACCTCTTTGCATAAATATTTTAGCAACTTCTCTCTTAATCGAATGAGTTTGTCTGGCAAATACTTTTTTTTTAAAAATTTGCCTTTATCTGATTGAACTTGACTGTACTCTGAATCAGCAACACATTTCTTGACAGTTTGGTGATCACACATAAGTTTTTTGGAATATCCAATGTTTTCATACCCAGAGCAAGGTAGTGTACTATCTTATGCTTTTCAGCAGCAGAATCCATGCGCTAATAAGTATGCTCAGAGCTTCTATTTTTTCAGGTCGCCATAAGACAGCGCATCAATTCAGCTAAAATCTGCTTGTGTTGGGACAGGAAGTCATGCACCAAAACGAAAAATTATTTGGTTTTCTTTCAAAATTAAATGGTCCGTCTATAAGGTGAATCGTATTTTACACTTTGAAACTTCCTACTCAAAGTTTTTCAGATGTAATTTTACTATGTTGACCCAAATGCTGATTCTGGAGGTCCAAAATTAGAGTCATATTAAGATATATCCCGGGAAGCTAGTGCACAATATGAGGTTCTGTGTCAAAGGCCAGCTGATACGCTGGCTGTGGAATAGGGGTGTGGTTTGTTGGAGTTTTGTGTCTACATTGCTTGCCACATGTTGCTTGCTACAAAAAAAAATAGTCGTCGTTCTGCAAGGCAAAAAAACTGTTGTCTTTTTCACAAGTCAAGGACATCACAGAAGCGCCCGCTTGTGGGTATTGATGGACGGCAAAGTTCGAAGTTTCTCTGTTCACCTTGTCACATGGTTATTCCCAGATCCCCAATATCTCGTAAAAATCTGCATTATTTTTCTGCACGGCAGAACCGCAGCAGGCGTTGGGGATTGCCAGACGATAGATGCCGTTCGCAGCAGTTACGTTTTGCTGGTGTTGCGCATCCTGTGGAAATCAGGGATTAAATTCCAATTATTCATTCAGTAAATTCAATGACTGTTGCTTTACATTTACAGACCAGAGTAATTTCTGTCAATAATTGCCCAACATAACCTCTTTTCCATCTTAGCACTGTTCATGCTCGTTAGGTTGGAATATCTGATAAGGCTCTGTTTGTTTGCTATTGTAACCGCTTAAAAGAACAATATCTATTGTACTATTTGTGAACAAAATGTTTCATATGTCCTGAAATTGTGTATTCGCCAGAATCTATCATTGATGTTGGGTTTTGGAAAATATAAAAGTGCTCCTTTTGTTGAGAATGTCTGGATTTAACACTGCTCAATCCGGTGTGTAACAAGCCTTATATCACGCACTTCCATTTGTCAGACCCGCCCAGTGAACGGAAGACTGTTATGTGGTTAGCACAAGTGAACCTAGGCTGTCTTGGAAAGTGAGGAGGTTGTTTGAATCCGCGGAGAACGTTTGGTTAGTGCGTCTGTAGTTTTAATGCTAATGAGCTGTGTTTGTCCATGCCTATCTCTCACAGTCTTATGTTCAATACGCGCTATTGTGTGTTGAACCTAGTCCATCCATCCATTTTCTACCGCTTGTCCAGTTCGGGGTCGTGGAGGGTCCTGGGGCTGATCTCAGCTGCATTCGGGCGGAATGCGGTGTTCACCCTGGACAAGTCGCCACCTCATCGCAGGGCCAACACAGACAGACAACATTCACACTCACATTCACAAACTATGGCCAATTTAATGTTGCCAATCAACCTATCCCCAGGTTCATGTCTTTGGAGATGGGAGGAAGCCGTAGTACCCGGAGGGAACCCACGCAGTCACGGAGAGAACATGCAAACTCCACACAGAAAGATCCCGAGCTCAGAATTGAACCCAGGACCTTTGTATTGTGAGGCAGACGCACTAACCCCTATCACACCGTGCTGCCCTGTTGAACCTAGTATAAACTGTAAATTGTCCAATGTAAGATATGCCAAATATCTGATACAACATAACAATAAGGAAGGGGACACATAAAAGGGCACTAAAATTACAGTCACATTTCAACACAAACATCATGCTAAGTTTGCCTATTACCTGGGGAAAAAACAAAATGATAAAACATACAGCTCCCATGTCGGTTGCTGAAATTGCATTTTTAGAAGTTGCTTTTTTTTACAGTTCTGTCCTTCGTGAAGTGGTCTGCATTTACATTTGAGTGCTTCTTCTGTGGGGATGATGCATCCCCACAGAAGAAGCACTCAAATGTAAATGCAGTCCGATATTACCCTAAAAAGTGAATATCGGATTTTATCGGACTGAATCTAAAATCTCCGATATAAGCGCTGCGATATAAGATGTCCATTTGCTGCTGCAGCACTTCTATAATAGGTGACTCTGGTTTGATCACACTCCAACACAGTAGGTGGTGGCAATGCCCCTTAATTAACGTTGGTGCCGGCCGCGGAATAAGAGCGTCTCTGATCCAGCATGCACAGCCCACGTGATCACAACAACGACGACGCGTGTGCTTGCGGCAAAGTATAGTGATGTCGGCTGTGTGGAAGTATTTTAACGTAAACTCGGACAAATATGTTGCTGCTAAATGCAACATTTTTCAGGCGCAAGTGTCTCGTGGAGGGTCAGAAACGGGAAGGTTCAATACAAGCAACTTCATCGCACATTTGAAAAAACGCCACATACAAGAACATGGGGATTTTCGCGAGAGCAGCAAGGCGAAGCAACAAACCTCTCGCTTCAGCAATCCACGCTGGCCGAAAGCTTTGCAAGACGTGACGAACTACTACAGTACAGCAAAAAGGCAATGGCCATAACAGAAAAGATAGTCCAGTTTATTGTGCTTTATGACCAGCCCCTGTCGGTGGTGAGTAATGTCGGGTTTAAACGCTTAATGGAGCACCTCGAACATCGCTACATTATTCCTAGCCGCCACTACATTGTGGACAAAACTTTACCCCAGATGCACGAAGAGGTTAAAATGTGTAGTTTTTGTTGTTTTTGTCCCTGCCCACAGTTGTTTCCAACATATGCTGACAGTAAAAAAATAACTGAAGTGAACTTGAATTGTTTGCACTTTAAAACGTTTTTTTTTTTTTTAAATTGGATTTATTTAGGTTATTTTTCAGGGTCTTCTAATTTATTTTTAATTTATTCTATTCAATTGTATAATTATGTTGGTATTAGTGGTTATTTTGCACTTTAAATATAACATTTTGTTTTTATTGGATTTGTTGAGGTAATACTCTTATGTTGAAGGTTAAAATTTATGTAACCAATTGGTTTATAATAAATGAGTCAGTTTCTCCTATACCTACTCTTGCTGACTATTGTTTTCTGTTATAACACTACAACATCAGTAACAGTAACATCACTTTATCAAGCCTTTTCTAACATTCCACACAACAAAATAAGGAATAAATATATGTATGATTCGTGCCGATATCATGGGTAAGGAACCTGTGGCTCTTTTGATGACTGCATCTGGCTCTCAGTTAAATCTTAGCTGACATTGCTTAACACGATAAGTAATTGATAATTCAGCTGGTAATCACAGTGTTAAAAAAACGTTCAAATTATAAAACATTCTCATGCATTTTAATCCAAACATCCGTTTTCTATTGCATCTGTCCAAGATGTCGCATTAATGGTAAGAAGTATTGTATTTATTATTGGTTAACTTTAAAATAACAATGTTATTAAAAAGAATACGAGACTTATTATACTCTAACAATGTTGGTCTTACTTAAAAATGCACACATTTAGTCGTATTCAGTGTTAAAAAATATTTTATGGCTCTCATGGAAATACATTTTGAAATATTAGGCTTTCATGGCTCTCTCAGTCAAATAGGTTCCCGACCCCTGCTATATCGTATCGTATTGATATCGGTATCAGCCAATACTCAAGGCTACAATATCGGTATCGTATCGGAAGAGAAAAAATTGTATCGGGACATCCCTAATTGCTAGCATCATTAAATCTTTGGAGTGCAGGTAGAGCTGGGGGACATTGACCAAAACTGATATCCCGGTATTTTTAGGCCTTATGGCGATACTCAATATATATCGGTATTTTAAACGAAATGTGCACAGGGTTTAGCTTAAACTCAACATCACATGACTGTTACTACCAGTCTTTTGAAAATTACTTTTGGAATGTAATTATAGTTGCTTTTTACTTAACCAAAAAGTGATTTATTACTAATTGAATTACTCTTTAATAGATGTAATAATTACTAGGGAAAGTAATGAATGTGTTACTTAAAAAAAATCAAATTTATATGCATTTGAAAGACGTTTCAGTTAAAAGGTGGTGTCTGTTGCCAAGTGATGTGTGATGTCAGCGAGGGTTTCAGCTTAGCTATATTTGTTAGCTTTAGCAGTTAGCAGCAGTAGTTTGTCGACTGACAGTTGTTCTGCTTAATCTTTTCACTGGATTGTCTTACCTCTGGTAAAAGAGATTTAATGTGCTTCGAGGGCTGTCATGTTGTTGTTTACATCCAACAAAACCTTGGATAGAGTTCCAAGATTTTTACAATAAAAAAATTAATAAAATTAATCTTTTATTCAAACTGGTGCCATACAACCATAAAAAGTGGATGAGCATTTTTTAGGAAACATTTGAACATCTCGTAGTTATCATGCATAAAAAGAAATTACCGGTAGTCATTGTAAACTGTTAACGCAACGTAGCGATAGTCAAAACTCTTTGAATGTGAGTCAATTTCTTCTATATTCTTTTCAGCGATCCTTCTTTTGAAATATGAGTTGTCATTGAGCCAAAAAATCTGTAAATTTGTACATGCATGACAGTATTTTTATTTTGTAAATACTTTTTTTTTTACATACAATATGGCTCAAATTTCACATTTTACAACTTCATGTGCATTACCTTGAATATGCTCTATGATACTTCATTAATTGTTTTCATGGTTCTGACCATTTAAAAAAAAAATGTACTCACACATCAATGAACACTTTACTTTCTGTCTACACTGCCCAATCTGGAAGGTTTTTCAGCCAAGCAATGAGATTCCAGGGATCCAACAGCCTGAGAGGACTTTGTCCTCAGGCTCATTTTTGGTGGAGGATCAGGGCTCATTATGCACAGGAAGACTCGTATACACCTTCCACTCTGAAGCATTGGGTTGAAAGAAAACTTTCACTTTAACTTTAGTTTGTTTGACCATCTACATTGTCTGTTATTGTCTCATTGAGATGTTTGAGACATTGTGGCAGTTACAGGAGAAGTGCCACTCTGAATACTACATAATCTTTTTAAATATGAGAAGCAAATTAGAAAAGGCATAACTTTTAGTACACACCTTAACCCCCAACAGACACCTGGTATTTTTCTGCAGTTTAGTAACTATACACCGACCACTAAAAGAGGAAATAGGTACTGAAGGCTATCTTCTTTCTTTTATTAAATCTAACAAACCTCTGAAAGTCTTGCAGTGGAGAGTTGTTCTTAAATGAATAATTAGCGATAATCTGTTTAATCCAAATGAGTAATGAGTCCCGGTCTGTAACACTAACTCCTGTACTTTAATACTGCCCCAAATCGTGAATGTAAAATGGGATTGAAATGTATTTTTTGTCACTCACCATTGACCCACAGTGTTTGAAAATCAAATCAAAGCTACAGTTTTGTGAAAACTATTTGCACCAAAATTGAGGTGATTTATTGTCATTGAAGCAATGCGACACTACTCGAATGTTGTTTTATTTAAAACATTTTTTTTTAAATTATTCTATACTAAATATTTGCAAGCTGAGGCCACCACGTCCGAACTGTGTGCAGTATTGAGGATGTAAAACATTGTCTTCCTTTTAATGCGCCACAAAAAAAACTCTTTCTTTCTTTCAGTGCTTGAAGTGGGCAACTGCATCAGATCAAAGTGGGTGACACTTTTATATGCTGTTGTGCTTGGCCTTTTGTAAACCCATCCTGATGCCCTTTTTGTTGAATGAAAGCTTAGTTACAATATAAGACAGAAAAAAACTAAAATATACTAAACCTAGTGTTTTTTTATCCCCCCTTCTTATCCCAAGTTTGACCTATTATTTTCAATGAACTGAATGTAGAGTAAGGGACAAGCGGTAGAAAATGGATGGGTGGATGTTTAGTTGCCTGGCAGTGACCGTGTTTGGTAGTTGGATCGTAATACTAGGGAGATCAGGGTGAAAGACATAAGTAAGCATTATTGATGTGCCAACACCTCTATCTGGGCACTTTTTTATACTTAAGCCAGTTTACATTCTACAGACCTGTGCTGCTTGTTTGCATCAGTGTGCTTGTGCCCTACATGTAGATACAGCACGATTTACTTTGATTAGATGTGCATTGATTACCATTTATGTTTTTGTTTTTGTTTTTAAAACAACGTAAGAGTGGTGATGTGCCGGCCAATTAAGAACCATTCATAAATAGGGGTGGGCACTAAAAGCTGGTCTGGTGTACATATAAATGTAACAAGGCACTAACAAATGAAAAAAGATACTATATTGCCTATGAAAAAAAATTGTATTTTAATGCTGTAAATCATGGGTGTCAAACTCATTTTAGTTCGGGGGCCACATGGAGTAAAATCTACTCCCAAGTGGGCCGGACTGGTAAAATCCCTGCATGATAACTTAAAAATAAAGACATCTTTAGATTGTTTTCTCTGTTTAAAAATAAAAGAAGCACATTCTGAAAATGTACAAGTCATAATGTTGTTTTTTTTACACTTACATGTTGCGGTTAATAGTATTCTATCTTTATTTTTCGTTATTTATATTTTCTGAGTGAATGATGTGATAATGTTTATCAGTCAACTCAATGGTGTTCATTTTCAATCAATCTAAAAAAATATCAAAATCAAATTGCAGTATGCCATGTATGTAGTTTGATCATTTTTCTCGATTGGTGTACTAACATCATGTGGTTTATTTTGTACATATGTACCATCATCTACAGCAGGGGTTGGCAGCCTTTGCCACAAAAAGAGCCATTTTGACCCGTTTCACAAAATAAAGAAAACTATGTGAGCCACAAGACTCTTTTAAATTTTAAAATGAAATAACAGCGTACAGTTTTTTTTTTTGTTTTTTTTTTGCTTTGTGCTATGTATTAACCAGGGGTCTCAGACACGCACCTTAATATGAAAATTTAATATTAGTGCGGCCTGCGAGTTTTATTTGAATGCCGCTTGACAACATCACATTTGCCAACCATCTCAATTTTTCCGGGAGACTACTGAGTTTCAGAGCAACCATTCTCTCGACTGTCTGCTGGTTTTCACCCAAACAACAATAATAAGGGCGTGCTATGATGACAATACGTTTAGCGCCCTCTACAACCGTAAAAACCGCTTACCAGCCCATTCACATGTTGTATGAGGTTTCTGCAGACACACATAAGTGACTGCAAGGCACACTTGCTCAGCAGCCATACAGGTTTCACTGAGGGTTGTGATATAAAAAACTTTAGCACTCTTAATAATATGCGCCACTCTGTGAAACCGCACCAAACAAGAATGAAAAACACATTTTGGGAGAACATCTGCACTGTAACACAACATAAACAGAACAAATACCCAGAATCCCATGTATCCCAAACTCTTCCGAGCTACATTATACATCCCTACCACCACCAAACCCCGCCCGCCCACCTCAACTGACGCACGGAGGGGGTGGGGCGTGGGGGTGTATAATGTAGCCCGGAAGAGTTGGGGATGCATGGGATTCTGGGTATTAGTTCTGTTGTGTTGTGTTACAGTGCGGATGTTCTCCCGAAATGTGTTTGTCATTGTTGTTTGGTGTGGGTTCACAGTGTGGCGCAAATTAGTGAGGGTATTAAAGTTGTTTATATCACAACCCTCAGTGTAACCTGTATGGCTGTTGAACAAGTATGTCTTGCAGTCACTTGCGCGTTGTCTGCAGCCGCACACAAGATGTGGCCGGCCGGGACTCAGATAGCATAGTATCGACATGGTCGAGAGGACGTTTAAGGCATTGCCATCACGGCACGCCCTCAATATTGTTGTCCGGGTGAAAATCTGAGAATGTTATCCTGGGGAGATTTCTGGGAGAGAGACTGAAATCCGGAAAACCTCCCGGAAAAATGGGGGGTTGGCAAGTATGCAGCTGAGCCACATCAGAGTGATCCAAGAGCCGCATGCGGCTCCGTAGCCATGGGTTGCTGACCCCTGATCTACAGAGATACAAAGAATGGCTATTGCAACATGCAGTAGACACATGTAGAAGAGCTGTTTCTTTCATTCAAAAATTTTAGGTTAATTTGTATACTTGGCAAACTCATCCCGCGGGCCGGATAAAACCGTACGTCACCCCTGCTGTAAATGCTGCTGTCTTTGTTCTCACTGCACCGACACAACATTTTTTGTTCTCCACCAATCACCTTTTAAGGCACGCTTTTACAAACACGGGAACGCTGAACATCACAATAAAACAAATATTAACACCAGCAAGTTTTTACAATATTTAGGCGTCACATTTAGCTGGTTGGCCTCTTGCCAAGTGTTAGCGTAGTCAAAACAGCCTAATGCAAGTGAATTGACTGGATTTCATAAAACGCCATAAACTGTTCTATCTTTAACAGTGTGTGTTTTATTTGCGACATGTTTTAGCTTTAGTAGTGTTTTAGTATTCAATTAAACACAGACCAACAGTGGCGACAGTAAATCTTTTAAGTATTTGATACAATGGCCAGTGTTTACCCCAGAAAATTTGTTGGAGACGTGATGGCGACGCCCACCTAAACTATCTCATCGCTGCCACCACAGCCTGGGAAGGGGGGGGGGCAATAAACTACAGACACTGATTTCATTGAACACGTTGTTTATTAAAAAATAACCAAATAACAATATCTTGTAATAGATAAAAATATTTGAGAAATAAAGAAGCCTACAATTTTGGGTTGTTTTCCGCTCCATTTGCAGAATGGTGATTACGGTATATGATATATATCTCAATTTTTCCGTAAAGTATAAACAAAACAGTCCTAGTTACCTGAGGTACTAAGTATGTCATTATTAGTAAGTCAATATTTTGACTTAGTGATTTGATGTTAGTTTGTCTAAATTGTCAGACGATCGCTTCTCTGACTCCATCATGTTCAGAAGTCTCTTCTTTATCTGGACATCTTCTACTGCATTCAGCAACTTTGTCTCCATTGGAAGTTTTTGTTTAAGTCTGTTGTGCTTGTGGGTGTTGAGTTTTGCCTAGTGAAAAAACCCCAAACATTTTTACGAGGATTTTTACAAAATTAAATTCAATAATCATGAATATATTATTTGGGATTAACCCACTTTAGCACAGGTGTAAGATAGTGACATGTTATTTACAACATGTCAAATGGCCCTCAACATCATCGGGAAACAATGTGTGTCAATAACGCACTCTGAGGTATTTTAATTTTGACAGAAAAAAAAACATTTAATGCAACTGCAGTTTTACTTAACTCAATATTATTTACTACAAGAAACCAATCAAAGCATTTTTCGTACAACCCTATTTAAATACATCCAAAACAGCTGAACTTTAATATATGCTTGCCATCTTGACTTCTGATTCCAAAGCAAGTATTTTTGTCACACTGTTGTCAAACGAAGATCATATTTAAACAAATGGCCAAACTATGATTCCACATTGTTTAAAGTGATCATCTGAGAGCATTTGTAATTGCAGTGCAGTTCATATAAAAATGTTTTGATGCCCTATGTATCTGCCTTTTAACAATATTACTTCCTAGCAATGAAGTTAGCGCCCACATACCTTAAGTATCTTTCACCACAGAAGATTGTGGATTGCTCCCATTGGAATGTTGCTGCTCTTGTACATCATCGGCATATTTTTGTCTGTGACCAGGCTGTCAAGGGTGAATGGAGAATCCAATCTCCTGTGAGAGCTTGTGTCAATATCTGATGTTTCTATTCCAAATTGAATTTATGTAGTTGATGGAGAACCGCCCGAGATCTGCTGGCATAGTACTGCAAAACAACTCTACCGTAACCACTTCTTCCACCTGCGTCGACTGCTTGTTTGTACTTTCCATGAATCACTTTCAGTTTAGTGTTGATAGATGTCCTCTTTCCGGTGAGGAATTTCCTCAGATGTCCCTCCAATTCTGTACTGTTCCTAAATAGGGTAAGAATGTCACCATACTTGGACTGGCAAGTTTCCCAGTTAACACTTTCTTGAGTTTTAACTTTAAACTCCAAAATGATGCTTAAAAGTAGCTCTACTTCTCTGTCAATCCACTTATATAATTTTTTCTTGCCGTGACTCGCTATTTTTGCTATATGCCGCCTGCGAAAATGAAGTTTTGGATGTTTCTGATTGGCTAAAATGGTCTTAAGTCCAAGGCTACAGCGCCCCCAGTATTTTGGCAAGCGTATGACACTCAGTATGGGTTTGGTTGGGGACAGAGATAGTTTTTTTAAATGCGCACGTGTGGCTGGAGATTTTGTTAAGACCTTAGTTTAGGCGGTGACTCTTTGTTGCTAAGTCAGCCGCCTTAGCAACAAAGCACTGCGGGAGACCCTGATGGCAAATCATTCTATTCTAACCCAGTCCTAGATCAGCTGGCTATTTGTAATCATTTTAGTGTTGTATGATTTTCTGTTTAAATAAAGCCCATATTAAAATAATTTTTTGTTCCATGTTATTTTAAGAAGTATTGAAAGATGTATTAATACTAGTACCAAAATGTTATCACTACTTGAAAATAAAAATAACAATTGATGGCTTAAGTGCTAAATAATTGCGAAGTCAGCCACCTGCAACAAGTGCTCAGAAGATGATATTATGCAAGTTACATCTTGTAAGTAATGTCGCAAGCGCTTTGACACGCCAACAGCAGCACACTTTCAACACTAGAGGGACCATGCGCTAAGGCGGGCGATATGGCTGAAAATTGTATCATGATTTACGTTTTTTATGTTGATTGATATTGATAATTAATTATATTTTTTATGACTCTATACATCAGACAATAAATACAGTAATGCGATTTCCAACTTACCAATGGTGCCATTTATAAGTGGAGAAGGTGTCTGTAAGCCAGGTGGTAAAGTAATAGCAGTAAACTTAAAGGTACTTGCAGTTTTAAGACACTAGATGTCAGTAGTGAATAAGCTTTTGATCATTACACAAAGTAGTTTAGGAAGCTACTTATTAAATCGGAAAATTGGAAGTGTCAGGATGTTGCTGCACCGTCTGCATTAAAACCAACAAAACTAAAGACAAGTTGCTGTTGGTTTATATACCAAGATATCACAGTTTCTCTTCTCACTCCACGCAGAGAATCCACAGTGCGACAGAAAGACGGCGCAACCAAACTTGGGAGTGCATACTGTAACCTGATTGGCTGTTAGCTTGTCACTCGCATTGCTCAGTGACACGTTCCGGTTTAGCTGGGTTTCCAGTAGGGCTGGGCGATATATCGATATATCGCGGGTTTGTCTCTTGTGTGATATAGAAAATGACTATATTGTAGGGGTGTAACGGTACACAAAAATTTCGGCTCAGTACGTACGTCGGTTTAGAGGTCACAGTTCGGTTCATTTTCTGTACAGTAAGAAAACTACAAAATATACCTTTTTTGGTTATTTAATTACCAAATCTGTAAACAATGGCTTTATCCTTTTAACATTGGGAACACTATAATAATTATGCCCACGTTAATCCATATTCAACTGCCTCAAGTTGTTGCTTTGATTAATTACAATTACAAAACCTTTCTTCTACATATAAAAAGTGCAACATTAAACAGTTTCAAGTCAACTCATCATGCTTAATTTATTACAGCATTTGGGAAGCCTGTAGTTGACTTTTATTATGAAAATGTTATATTTTTATCAACATGGACCCTGCCATTCAAAACTAGGCTGCTACATTACTAATGATTAATGTAACCATAGCTGGAAAAATAGTACAAGAGCAATAGGAGACACTATTCATCCCTGAACACCATGGAGTTCAATGAAATAACAGACAGACAGGGCTTTGCTGCCCTTAACACACACACACACGCGCACACACACACAGCAAAATGAGCTAGCGTTATGCTAAAAGCTAATTAGCCTTCACCTCAAGCCAGAACTGCGAGCGAGCTGAGCTGCAGTTTTAAGTTTCTAGAAGGTCAACGGGCTCATAGTGATGTTTAGAAAGTAGTTGACTTGGAATTGTTTAGTCTAATTTGGGGAGAGTCTGCTGCTCCCCTGCTAAAAACATATCTGCTCGACGCTGAAGCATTGACTCCCTGCGCTCTGAATATGCACTGCTGATTGGCTGTTACATTGCTCTGAATTCGCACTGCTGATTGGCTTTGTATGTAACCAATCAGATGGTTGTGCTTGCTGCTGAGACAGAGGCAGAAAGCAGAGCAGCTTTCAAACTCGTTCGGTACCCCCGCGTGCCGAACCGAAACCCCCGTACAGAAACGGTGCAATACCAATACACGTACCGTTACATCCCTATTATATCGTCATATTCGAGTATACGTTCTCACGCAGTTGCTTTTAGTTGCGGGCATTAGACTGCATGGGTTTCTCCCTCTCTCTAGTTTTTCTTTCTCACGGAGACTTAAAAGAAGTGCACCTTCATACATGCGTCACGTTTGCAACATCACATGCCCTCCCCGGACAGAGAGGTAGCTACATGGTAATATCAGCAGCGATGCTAACGGTGTGGTGTGGGTGGTAATACGAGAGAGAGAAGGTGCGAATCTGGTAACAAATGGAAGAAGAATTAATTCCTAAAAAAAAAAGTACGGGATCCATCATTTCAAGATTCAACATTGTTTATTGTCATATGCACAGTTAAACAGACAGTTTGCCGTACAATGAAATCTTACTTTGCTAGCCCACCCTTCAACAAGTCGCACGGTACTTCACTAAAAATAAAAGGTATATACAAGGCACAGTAAGTAACATAACATTATTGCACATTCTGATTGACAGTCAACAGTATAAATATGGAGGTGACCTTGGGTCACAGCAGCAGTTAGTGTCTTTAGTGATAAAATGTGAAAGGTGTCTACAGTGATGGTTCACAGTTCGGGGGTGGTCAAGGTAGCTGTCTTTTGTCCAAAAAGACAAAAGTAAAGATGGGGGTGTGGCAGCTAACATTCACAAGTTAGCGTTCACAAGCCTGATGGCCTGTGGGTAGAAACTGTTTGTCAGTCTCGTAGTCCTGGATTTCAGGCTCCTGTATCGTCTGCCTGATGGTAGGAGGCTGAAGAGACGGTGCTGGGGGTGTCTACTGTCCTTTATGATGTTGTGAGCTCTCCTGGTGGCCCTGGTATAGTACATGTCCTGTAGTGAGGGGCAGGATGCTCCTGATATGTACTGAGCAGTTTTAATCACTCGCTGGAGTGCCTTTCTGTACTTAGCAGTGCAGTTTCCATACCAGACCGTGATTGAGCTGGTAAGGACACTCTCAACCGTACTTCTATAGAAGTTGCTGAGAATTTTGGGTGGCATACCAAATTTTCTTAGCCTTCTTAGGAAGTACAGTCGCTGCTGGGCTTTCTTTATTGTTTGTTGGGTGTTGTGATCCCAGGTGAGGTCCTCGCTGATGTGGGTCCTGAGGAATTTAAAGGTTTTCACCCTGTCCACCTTTGTCCACCCTATGTACAAAGGTGTGTACTGTGCACTCCTTCTCCGTGGGTCAATAATCATCTCCTTGGTCTTGTCTGTGTTCAAGGAGAGATTATTATCCTGCCACCAGTTACGCTACCTCCCTTCTGTACGCTGCCTCAGCTCCCCCAGTGATCAGTCCGACGACCGTAGTATCATCTGCAAACTTGATGATACTGGTGTTGTTCTGGGAGGCCGTACAGTCGTGTGTGAAGAGGGTGTACAGTAGGGGGCTCAGCACGCAGCCTTGGGGGGTCCCTATGCTTAGAACCTTTGTGCCTGATGTCTGGTTGCCGATTCTAACTGACTGGGGCCGGTTTGTGAGAAAGTTCAGGACCCAGTCACAGAGAGTTGGTGTTGGACCAACAGTGAGGAGTTTAACAGTGAGTTTGTGTGGGATGACCGTGTTAAAAGCAGAGCTGTAGTCGATGAATAATAGCCTGGCATAGGTGTCCTTGCCCTCTTAAGTGGGTGAGGGTAGTGTTGTGTCGTTCGAACGAACGAATGAATCTTTTGAGTGAACGTACTAAACCGAATCACTTTATGAACTGATTCGTTCCTTTCTCAGTTCAGTTGAGCTCCGCCCTGACCATGCCGGTATGAGTGGAACTGGCGCGAATCACGTGAATCACGTTTG
Organism: Nerophis ophidion; assembly: GCF_033978795.1. Taxonomy (NCBI): domain Eukaryota; kingdom Metazoa; phylum Chordata; class Actinopteri; order Syngnathiformes; family Syngnathidae; genus Nerophis; species Nerophis ophidion. The sequence continues at coordinate 43,881,682 of NC_084613.1, forward strand.
CAAACGTACTGACACATAGAACTGACTGTGTCGCTGCGTGATTCACGTGAATCAAGTTCGCGAACGTACTGACAGAGAACTGACTGTGTCGCGGAGGTTGACGTCACATAGAAGATCTCGTTCAGTCACTGTGTGCGTCGTTTATTGGGTGCTGAGGGCTTGTGTCGTTCGCGAACTGACACACACCGAGATGTGCCGCTGGGGAAGGTGTTACTGACTGCCTCATTTTTTTATTCAATTTTTTATATTGTGTTTATTATATACCGCTTTTAGAGTGATCGTATTTGTTTTAAAAAATATATATAACCCACATTGGATGTGATATAAAAGGAAGAGTGATTTTTATTACATTAATACGTGTATGTTTTGTTAGAAACATTACATGTTAAAATAATAAAATTTAGTGGAAGAGGGTCCAATCCCTCTCGAGAGAAGTGGTTCCAGAGCCCTTGCTGTGCGTCGAAGTGAGTCCGACTATATCCAGCCGGAATTTCTCGACTTCGCGCACTAGCTCAGGCTCTTTCCCCCCCAGTGACGTGACGTTCCACGTCCCAAGAGCTAGCTTCTGTAGCCGAGGATCGGACCGCCAAGTGCCCTGCCTTCGGCTGCCGCCCAGCTCACAGTGCACCCCACCTCTATGGCCCCTGCTATGGGTGGTGAGCCCATTGGAGGGTTGACCCACGTTGCCTCTTCGGGCTGTGCCCGGCCGGGCCCCATGGGAACAGGCCCGGCCACCAGGCGCTCGCCATCGTGCCCCACCTCCGGGCCTGGCTCCAGAGGGGGGGCCCCGGTGACCCGCGTCCGGGCGAGGGAAATCTGGGTCCATGTTTTTTCTTCTTCATAAAGGTCTTCGAGCTGCTCTTTGCCGTTGCCGGCAGTGAGAGGCGACGGGCTGGGGTGGCAATTCTTGTTTCCCCCCGGCTCAAAGCCTGTACGTTGGAGTTCAACCCGGTGGATGAAAGGGTAGCCTCCCTCCGCCTTCGGGTGGGGGGATGGGTCCTGACTGTTGTTTGCGCTTATGCACCAAGCAGCAGTTCAGAGTACCCACCCTTTTTGGGAGCATTCGAGGGAGTACTGGAAAGTGCTCCCCCGGGTGATTCCCTTGTCCTACTGGGGGACTTCAACGCTCACGTTGGCAACAACAGTGAAACCTGGAGAGGCGTGATTGGGAAGAATGGCCACCCGGATCTGAACCCGAGTGGTGTTTTTTGTTAATGGACTTTTGTGCTCGTCACAGTTTGTCCATAACAAACACCATGTTCAAACATAAGGGTGTCCATATGTGCACTTGGCACCAGGACACCCTAGGCCGCAGTTCCATGATCGACTTTGTAGTTGTGTCATCGGATTTGCGGCCTTATGTTTTGGACACTCGGGTGAAGAGAGGGGCGGAGCTTTCTACCGATCAGCACCTGGTGGTGAGTTGGCTGCGATGGTGGGGGAGGATGCCGGACAGACCTGGGAGGCCCAAACGCATTGTGAGGGTCTGCTGAGAACGTCTGGCAGAGTCTCCTGTCAGACAAAGTTTCAATTCCCACCTCCGGAAGAACTTTGAACATGTCACGAGGGAGGTGTTGGACATTGAGTCCGAGTGGACCATGTTCCGCACCTCTATTGTCGAGGCGGCAGATCGGAGCTGTGGCCGCAAGGTAGTTGGTGCCTGTCGGGGCGGCAATCCTAAAACCCCTTGGTGGACACCAGCGGTGAGGGATGCCGTCAAGCTGAAGAAGGAGTCCTATCGGGTCTTTTTGGCTCATAGGACTCCGGAGGCAGTGGACAGGTACCGACAGGCCAAGCGTTGTGCAGCTTCAGCGGTCGCGGAGGCAAAAACTCGGACATGGGAGGAGTTCGGGGAAGCCATGGAAAACGACTTCCGGACGGCTTCGAAGCGATTCTGGACCACCGTCCGCCGCCTCAGGAAGGGGCAGCAGTGCACTATCAACACCGTGTATGGTGCGGGTGGTGTTCTGCTGACCTCAACTGCGGATGTTGTGGATAGGTGGAAGGAATACTTCGAAGACCTCCTCAATCCCCCCAACACGTCTTCCTATGAGGAAGCAGTGCCTGGGGAATCTGTGGTGGACTCTCCTATTTCTGGGGCTGAGGTTGCTGAGGTAGTTAAAAAGCTCCTCGGTGGCAAGGCCCCAGGGGTGGACGAGACCCGCCCGGAGTTCCTTAAGGCTCTGGATGCTGTGGGGCTGTCTTGGTTGACAAGACTTTGCAGCATCGCGTGGACATCGGGGGCGGTACCTCTGGATTGGCAGACCGGGGTGGTGGTTCCTCTCTTTAAGAAGGGGGACCGGAGGGTGTGTTCCAACTATCGTGGGATCACACTCCTCAGCCTTCCCGGTAAGGTTTATTCAGGTGTACTGGAGAGGAGGCTACGTCGGATAATCGAACCTCGGATTCAGGAGGAACAGTGTGGTTTTCTTCCTGGTCGTGGAACTGTGGACCAGCTCTATACTCTCGGCAGGGTTCTTGAGGGTGCATGGGAGTTTGCCCAACCAGTCTACATGTGCTTTGTGGACTTGGAGAAGGCATTCGACCGTGTCCCTCGGGAAGTCCTGTGGGGAGTGCTCAGAGAGTATGGGGTATCGGACTGTCTTATTGTGGCGGTCCGTTCCCTGTACGATCAGTGCCAGAGCCTGGTCCGCATTGCCGGCAGTAAGTCGAACACATTTCCAGTGAGGGTTGGACTCCGCCAAGGCTGTCCTTTGTCACCGATTCTGTTCATAACTTTTATGGACAGAATTTCTAGGCGCAGTCAAGGCGTTGAGGGGTTCCGGTTTGGTAACCGCAGGGTTAGGACTCTGCTTTTCGCAGATGATGTGGTCCTGATGGCTTCATCTGACCAGGATCTTCAGCTCTCGCTGGATCGGTTCGGAGCCGAGTGTGAAGCGACCGGAATGAGAATCAGCACCTCCAAGTCCGAGTCCATGGTTCTCGCCCGGAAAAGGGTGGAATGCCATCTCCGGGTTGGGGAGGAGACCCTTCCCCAAGTGGAGGAGTTCAAGTACCTAGGAGTCTTGTTCACGAGTGAGTGAAGAGTGGATCGGGAGTTCGACAGGCGGATCGGTGCGGCGTCTTCAGTAATGCGGACGTTGTACCGATCCGTTGTGGTGAAGAAGGAGCTGAGCCGGAAGGCAAAGCTCTCAATTTACCGGTCGATCTACGTTCCCATCCTCACCTATGGTCATGAGCTTTGGGTCATGACCGAAAGGATAAGATCACGAGTACAAGCGGCCGAAATGAGTTTCCTCCGCCGTGTGGCGGGGCTCTCCCTTAGAGATAGGGTGAGAAGCTCTGCCATCCGGAAGGAGCTCAAAGTAAAGCCGCTGCTCTTTCACATCGAGAGGAGCCAGATGAGGTGGTTCGGGCATCTGGTCAGGATGCCACCCGAACGCCTCCCTAGGGAGGTGTTTAGGGCACGTCCAACCGGTAGGAGGCCACGGGGAAGACCCAGGACACGTTGGGAAGACTATGTCTCCCGGCTGGCCTGGGAACGCCTCGGGATCCCCCGGGAAGAGCTAGACGAAGTGGCTGGGGAGAGGGAAGTCTGGGTTTCCCTGCTTAGGCTGTTGCCCCCGCGACCCGACCTCGGATAAGCGGAAGATGATGGATGGAATAATAAAATTTAATGTGAAAAAAGAAAACTTCTAACACATTTTAGAATCGTTTTTTCTATCTTGTCAAATCCACTATGAATTGTTAAAATAAATGTAATGTGATAATGTAGAAAATAATTGCATTTCAAACACATTTAAGAATATATTTCAATTTTGTCATCTAGTCAAATGTTAAAATGTAAAAATAATACCATTTGTAAATTTGTATGTAATTTTTACCACTTAAAAAAACTTTTTTTTTTTTTATTTTGTTTTCAGATCCATTTTAAAATGTCATGGACACCTCATGGAGAGGACACAAAAAATAGAAAAAGGAAAAAAAAGAAAATATTTGTAGCAAATTTTCAAATAAATTATCTTGTCAGATTCACTTTTAAATGTTAAAAAAATCACATCTAATGTAGAAATTAAAAAAAATAAAAAACTGAATTTTCAAACTGGCGCATTGTGTGACTCACTGAACCCTCGACGCAGCCAGCTACTCATCACGGGGGCGGAGGGAGGGACTGAGCGAACGATTCGTTCACCGCGGATTAACGACATGAATCACTCAATGAACAACGCTCTCGCTAACAGGACTTGCGAACATACTGACACAGAGAACTGACTTTGTCGCGGAGGATGACGTCACATAGAGGATCTCGTTCAGTCACTGTTTGTGTGTCGTTCATTGGGTGCTGAGGGCTTGTGTCGTTCGCCAACTGACACACACCGAGATCCGCCGCTGGGGGAAGCTGTTACTGACTGATTCATGATTCACCGACCTGCACACAGAACTGCTGCTGCAGAAGTGATTCGGCGAACGGATCTTTTGAACGAATCAATTTAAGGAACTGATTCTAGTGATTCAGTACAGTCAAAAGAACTGCCGATCCCATCGCTAGGTGACGGTGGTGTGGATGACGGTGTTGACTGCATCTGGCGGTGGTTTGACTTCAAGTGGGAATATGTTGAACGTTTATGCGGCAGAAGCGTTGCTACAAAAAGTAACAGCACTGCTAATTTGTAGCATCATTTGAAAAGTCACCCGCTAAAGAATGAAGAGTGCTTCAAACTGTGCATGTCAACATCCCCGTTCGGTGCCACAGCCACAAAATGCCAAAGCAACTATTTCCACATATACACCGTAGGACATATACTATTTGATATGCAGCTAATTTTTATGTGACACTTATTGAAATATTTTGTGACATCATGCACAAAAGTGCACTTTATTTGTTTTAAACTATTGCAGTGGCGTTTTTTACAAAAAGTGCAGTTTATTTCAGTGTTGTTTTGATATGTCATCTTAGTGACACCATGCACAAAAGTGCTCTAATGGCTTCTTTTAAAATGTTTGACAATCTTGCACTTTCTGTTTTGAAATGACTTGAATGTTTGTGCCACTGCTTAATAACTGTTTAATAAATACAGTTTTGGTCAATTGACTTACTTGTGAATTCCCTCTCTGCATGAAAGTTTAAAATGAGCATATATTAAAGTATGAACAAGAATGTTTTAATGTAGACACATAGAATCATCATACTGCTGTGATTATATGTATCAAGATTTAATTCAAGGCTAAGGCAAAATATTGCGATATATATCGTGTATCGTGACATGGCCTAAAAATATTAAGATGTTAATAAAAGGCCATATCGCCCAGCCCTACTTCCCAGAACGCGAGTGGCTTCATGCAACAAATCTTGCTTCATAATTTTTTGTTTCTTCCGACTAAATAATATAAATATATAACAAAAGTTTTATCGAACGCATTTTATACTGATATTGATTGTGTCTACCGCAATATATATTGTTTAAGCAGCCAAGCCTTATCATATCCACATTTCAATGTCGTTCCCCACACCAACATACCAACTTCCTCATTATCCACCAATCGGACAAACGTGGTGCATTCACAAATTCTGAATGTCTGCGTTAAACATGAGCAAGTCGTTGCTTGTCTATGTTCTGAGTTCCGTTTTGCTGGTACTATCATGACAATTTGTTGTGGATTTTATTTTATATTGTTTAATTTACCATTTTATTATTGAAGCGTTTAAATTACCAGGCACTTCTCTCCCTTTTATGCAGAATGGCGTTGGATATCTACGACTCTCAGTACCTGCTCATCCTAATCCCTTTACTGGTGGTCGCCCTTCTTTTTATATTCTTCATGCTCTTCACTAAAGAAACATCATACGATGAAGTGCTGGCCCGGCAGAAACGCGACCTTAAGCTGCCTCCATCCAAGCCGGACACCCGCAAGAGGAACGACAAGAAAAGTAAGAGTAAGAAAAAAGAGAGTGCCAGTGTGACTGGTGGAGGGGGCGGCAGCGGTGGTGGAGAGTCAGAAGAGGACCAAGGGGACTTTGAGGTGATTGATGGTGCCCAGAGCTCCATCCTTGATATGGTTGAGGAGCCAGAGCCATTGTCTGCAGCTCCTCCTGATCCCCCAGCATCTTCTCCCAATGTGCCTGTTGCAGCTTCAACAGAGGCTTCTGTTGGTTTGAGGGAAAGAAAGAAGAAGGAGAAAAAGGCAGCAAAGGCTGCCGCCGCTGCTGCCGCTGCTGCCAATGCAGAAGCTGATGCAAACATCGTTGTGGTCGATAAAGCAACATCTCCCCCACCTGAAGAGCAAGAAGTAACCAGCACAAAGGTGGTCAGCCACAAAGCACCGGCACCTATCATTGCCAGCAAGCAACCCAGCCCACCCTCTCCAGAGCTTGAGGTCCAGATTCAGGTGGCCCAAGCTCATACTGTGGGTCAGACCCCCCCACAGGCTTCCAAGAAGAAGAAAAAGCAGAAGTTGGAAGCAGGTTGGTTGCGTATATTGTTCCATAGCGTCTTATTTTTTTTATTGAATGGAATTGGAATCAAAATATTTATGAATGACTGGGACTTGTGATTTAGCTCTTTTAAAGCATTTTTCTGACAAGAAGTACAGGTGAGGGCAATTTTTTGCTTAATGGTTAGGATCAGATTAATTGTGATCAGGGTTGCATTTCCTTTAGTAGTTGTGCAGCAGGATTCACCAGCTACATTTAAATGTATGACACATCATACTAATATTGTCAGCATTTTAAATTGCCACTTTTCGAATTTTTAAGAGAAGGCAGAAAATTTTGCTGACCAATCAGTGCACTCTAGTGTGTCTATTTCCACCCACTACAGACATATCAAAGAATATCGGTATAGCTCGGTAGGTAGAGCGGCCGTGCCAGCAACTTGAGGGTTGTGGGTTCGATCCCCGCTTCTGCCATCTTAGTCACCGCCGTTGTGTCCTTGGGCAAGACACTTTACCCACATGCTCCCAGTGCCACCCACACTGGTTTAAATGTAAAAATTAGATATTGGGTTTCACTATGTAAAGCGCTTTGAGTCACTAGAGAAAATGCGCTATATAAAATACAATTCACTAATTCATCATGTCCACTGACTTTGCAATGTAAAGTGAATCAAACCCTACTGCTTGGTGTTAACTAAGCTTTTGATTGAGCGAGACTGCCAATCATTGCTACCTAATGCTTGGTGCACACGTTAGTAATTTAGTTGAAATTCCGTATGTAATTGTTAACGCTGATTCTGTTATTTTTCAGCGAATGACCAGCTGCAAGAACTCAAAGTCAAGCAAGCTCCCACCCCAGCCAAGAAGGAAGCACCTCTTCTGGCTGAAGTTCTCGACAATGCAGCTCAAAGTTCAACGGCCGGAAAGAAAAAGAATGCCAAGAAGCAGAAAATCGAGCATGGTAGCAAAAATATACAGATAATTTGTCAAATGGTTTTGTGAATAACAAGCTTGTGCAAAATTCAGAATTTGCTGTTTAAATTCAGTTAATTTGAAGAATTTTAATTGAATCGGCACCGCACCACGGAATGTTGAATTGGAATTACAGGAGGTGGAAGGAATTTGATAACAAATCAAGAGATTTTCCTTACAGCATGTTTAACAAAGGTTTTGGCTTAAATACTAAAATTACTTTAAAAAAACTTAAATTAATCAGTAATCGGAGTATTGCAGTTCAGTGGTTTCCTAGTGTACTTCTGCGATTTATTATTTTTCCACCATTTGCTATTATAAAAAGTTATGACACCAAAAAATGTTTTTAATTGTCAATGATAAAACTTTTAGTATAGATAAAAAATATGTGCACATGAGGTTCATAGTAATATATTTCTTAAAAATATGGAAAACAGTCATGATTTACAATACAAATTATTTTTCTGCTATGCACCATAGTTATCAGTGGGTATTTAAATTCTACTTTGTTTGCAACCTCTGTTCAAATGTATGAGATTGAATTGGAATTTGGGAGACCTGGATTCAATTCAGAATTTTGCACAAGCGTGGTAGATGAGTTCTCAAGAATGCGTTCTTCTGAATCTACTAATCAATGTCTCGTCCCCTTCAATCAAGTTGAGGTTGACTCAACAGCTTCTGCCAACCACCAGGCAGCCCACAATAATGATGTACCTTCTAAGGGAAGCGGAAAGAAACCGAAGAATGAGACTGATAAAGGTTAGAGAAGAAAAAACGAAGTTCACAAATTTCTTCTCTGTGAAAACTTCATGATTGTTGAAGTCCGTTGCATTACAGAAAACACAGAGGTGAAGCTAAAGGAGCTGCTTTCAGCTCTGTCCACTATCACACTGTCAGAAGCTGAGGCGGTCAGCTTGATTGCTGTCCTCCGAGAGAAGAGCCCCATTGCTGTGGACGCCTGGCACAAAGTGAGAGACTTTGAAGTGCCAAATGTGAAAATGAACAGGAAGTTTTAAAAGATGTTTTTTTTTATCTTGCCTTTTGCAACAAGTCTGCTGCAAAATCGGATCCGGCTGCTCAGGAACGTGGGCGTCTCCTAACTACTCTTGAAGAGGAGGCCTCCATTGCTAAGGATAAAGTCAAACAACTCAGTCAGGTGCCTTATCTCCATTTTCTTACATAGACCCAGCTAATTATGTAATGTGCAGTATGTTTTTTTTTTTCAATGGGGATTTTCTACATTGTTACTAAATGTGAATCAGATCTGAATCCAACTTTTTTAATGGGGAAATTAATTCAGCCTGCATAAGAATTTTGCACAAACGTGGGCGGCATCGCGTAGTGGGTAGAGCGGCCGGCTAGAAACCTTAGGGTTGCAGGTTCGCTTCCCACCTATTGACATCCAAAAAAATCGCTGCCGTTGTGTCTTTGGGCAGGACATTTCACCCTTTGGCCCCGGTGCCGCTCACACTGGTGAATGAATAATGAATGAATGAATAATAGGTGGTGGTCGGAGGGGCCGTAGGGGCAAACTGGCAGCCACGCTTCCGTCAGTCTACCCAAGGGCAGCTGTGGCTACTGATGTAGCTTACCACCACCAGGTGTGAATGTATGTTGAGCCCCAATTCTCTGTGAGCGCTTTGAGTGTCTAGAAAAGCGCGATATAAATCTTAAGTTATTTATTTATTTATTTAAACGTGGTAGTTGAGTTCTGAAGAATGCGTTCTTTTGAATGTATATAAAGACAATATAACATACAACCATAAACGCGGATGCATGTATAAAATTGCAATATATTTATCTGTACAGTAATGTATTTACATGTGCAAATTATTGCTCTTTTATCCTGCACTACAACAAGCTAATGCAACAATTTTGTTCTTATCTGTACTGTAAAGTTCAAATTTGAATGACAGTAAAAAGAAGTCTAACTCATAAGGTTGAGCATTAATAGGAATAAAATACCTATTCCTCCTAAAAACGCACACACACAAGACAAATCTCATCAACAAACCAAACTATACTGATATAAAAATGTACTCCTTGCTGACTAATTTATTTGTGATCCAGGAGCTCCAAGCTGAGAAGAAAAAGACAGGCCGAGTGGAGGCTGTAATGAGAGAGCAGTGTGCAGCAATGGAGAAAGAATTGGGCCTCATGCAGGCCAAAGCACAAGGAAACTACCAGGAGCTCCAAACCATGCAGATCAAAGTGAGTCTGTCTAGCATTGTTTGAACAATTATGGAGGCAAGAATGCATTCGTTATAGCACCTTAATACACTTGTATAAGCATAAATGCAATCAAACTATTATGGAGTATATGGTTATCTTTCATGTGACAAACTTCTCATTACATGTAGCCATGTTATCTTAATGAAGTGATGTGCATTGTAATATATTTTTAAACTGTCATTTTGTGGCTTCATAGGGACAGTAGTTAAATTGTGGAGTATGTCAAACTGATTGTCTCTGTGTGACCATGTGCAGTTCCAGCAGCTGAGGGAGCAGTTGGAGAGTCAGATCTCTCACCTGCAGCAAGAGAACGGCATTCTGAGAGATGCAGTCAGTTCAGCTTCCAACCAGATGGAGAGCAAGTCAGTGCACCTTCTTACTACTTTCATCACTATATCCATAAATACTCTTACAGCATCATTTACACTGCAGCTTTTTAATTTATTTTACATAGTTTATGCACCATCGGTCGTGGGGGTAAATGGATGGATGGATGGATAGTTCATTGGTGCATGTGCTTTTTGTTTTTTGTGTTGCTTGGCAGGAATTCTGCCGAAATTAACAAACTCCGCTCTGAGTACGCTGCGCTTATGAAAGAGTTGTCGGACAACAACGGTAAGCTGCAGCAGGAAGAGCATCAGAGGAAGTCGTTGGAGGTCAACTACAAGCAAAATGTGTCTCAGCTGGAGGTACGTAGAACCAGATGCACTTTTGTGTTTGTTTTGAAAATGTCCAGGTCCTCTCGGTAATGTGCATAGTTCCCTATAACCTAAACATACCACCTCTTTCATCTAGGGGGGGTGCGATGGGGGGGCTGGGGTAGTTCTAGTCGAAGTCCTGCTGTAGGGTGTGGAGAGGGTTGTTGCCTTTTGTAAGCTGGGAGGCTTTTGTCTGTGTAGTAACACCACCTTCCTCTGTGACACCCAGATTAGCCTTTCCTGTGTTTTCGTTAACCGTGATCTGAATGAACTTAAGTTTTGAGTGGCCATGTTAAGGCTTTCCCAAGAAAGTACAAGTCGTAAAGCTTTTTTCTCATGAACAATCTATCAATAATGTACCACTGTAGGCAAGGATTGTTAATGAGACTAAAGCATTGTAGGATTGATCATTATTGTAAACTGAGGTACAAAAAAATACAATATTTGTACACTTGTATAAATCATGACAAAAAACAATTGTTTACCAATCCCTAGGCCCAGCTACAAGATGCTAAACGACGCTGGGAAGAAATGCAAAACTTCCTCCATAGTGTCAATACAGACCGGGAAAAACTTAAGTCCTCTAAACAAGGTGAAAAAAAATCTCACTTTTAACACTTTCAATCTGTAAAAAGGAGTCAAGACACATACAACAATCCAAGTTGCTTGTGTGTGGGTTACAGAGCTCCATAATCAGCTGATGGCAGTGGAAAGTGAGATGAACAACAAGAATAAGGAGCTTCAGACCCTCCATAGCAGCCTGACTGAAGCCATGGTGTCCAAGGAGAGGCTGGAACAAAGAGTGATAGAACTGCTGGAGGTGTCCCAACATAGTATACCTGACGACTCTTTGCAGGCTCATGCTCAGGTGAGCCACCCAAACGAAAGCTAAGGAAATATTTTTTGTATTGTCTTTGTTCCACCATGTTGATTGCATGTCTTTGAGTTATAGTGATAGTTGATTGTTATTTATAGGACCTCTTGAATGAAAACAAAAGTTTTCAGGCCCAAAACGATTCATTGCAAGCACAAAATGAGAACCTGCAGGCTCAGATCTCTACACAGGTATATGGGTCACGAGTCTACTTTTGCTCGGGTAGCTGTAATTGTGTAAGTAGGCTAATTAGATATTTGTGGTTTCCCCATTTAGGCCAGCCAAATCTCCCATATTGAGGAGCTACAGAAGCTGTGAGATTCTTACTTTATCTGCATTAAAGGTTATATTGTGAGATTTCCGTCAACAGCGGCTTGTTTATTTGTCACCCATATATGCAGATTAGCTGAAAAGGAGTTGCAGAGGAAGAGCCTGGAGGATTCTTTGAATGTTGAAAGGAGCAGTGGAGCCAGCAGAGAAACCAACATGCAGGTGAAACAATTACATTTGAACACTTTTATTAGATTAGTCAAATAATATTTAATATGGGTCTTCGGTATCTTTGCAGGCTCTGCACAACGACAACATGTCAATGAAGGCAGAGATCCAAAATCTGCGGGCACAGATTTCTGATCAGGCATGTACTTAAAATGTCTTTGTAAATCACAAATGTCTCTGTTCCTCTGTTTGATGCACTCTCTTTGCCCGTGCAGACTGCCTCTAAGCATGCTTTGGACCAGATCCAGAGAAGGTGTGTAAATAAAGAAATAGCTGTGGGGGGAAAAAGGTCTAACATCAGTTCATAAATGTTTTGTTTTTTTAAATACGGTCCTTTTTCAGTGTCCAGGAAAAGGAGGAAAACATGAAAACTGTAGAGAGCCTGCTAGAAAAGGGCCTGATTGAAGTGGCCAATAAGGAGGATGAGCTAAAGGTACGTCTTCCTGTTATTTTTTTTTCTTCTTTTCTTTAACCATAGATTCACATTTAACGGATATCAACATCTCTTAAGTGGATCTGTAATTTACTGCTGCTCTGTAATATTTCTTCCTATTTTTATTCAACTGTGTATTTTCCTTACCCAGACTATAAGAGTAGAGAATGAGGCTCTAAAGCAAGAATTGTTTACTCTTCAGGGAAAGCTGGCATATCAGGTGAGTCCTAAAACTGAGGAAATTAAGCATTTTTCTATGGTCACACAAAATGGAAAATAAATGACAAGACACATCGAAGTGTGAATAAGTTTTATTCCCACAAAAATTAAATGCTGCAGTCTGAAATTAGCAGATGCTGTGTTTCTTTAGAGACCTCCCACAAACTGTTTGTCTAAAACTGGGTAGGTTATTGGAAAAAAAACATTAATATTTTCACATGAAACTGCTTAATATTGATGATGCTGTTCATATGCTGTGATAAATTATAATTTTAACAGTCTTATGATATTCTCTTGTTTTAAAAATAATGTTATTAAAACTTCGTTCTTGTAATATTTAAGTTTTGTCCTCTGTTTGCTTTTTCTGTACTGCGTGGACCTAATGCTCTTTTTGTAATTTTCATTATTACATTCTGATTGGGTAATGTTTTAATTTTATCCCAGGTATCATCAGAGTCAATTGTGCAGGAGCTACATAGCAAGTAAGAAATAGTTTTATTAGTTTTGCCTGTACTGTCTCATGTGCAGTGCCTTGAAAACCAGTGGCACCACTGTCAACTTTTTTACATCTTTCTGCATGTTTACCAATCTACAAGATAAAATGACTTGAAATTATTTTTTTTTAATTGTGCTTTGTAGAGTCCAAAAGAGGGATTTTCAGCTAAAGTCAATGGAGGACCTTCTGCAGGCAGCACAAGACAGCTTGTCAGCCAAAGCAAGAGCTGTCGAGGTGTGAGCTTTTTTTTTCTATCTGATCTGTGAATACATTCCGCTTGTAGTAGACCAGTAACAGTCCCTTTTGCCCCCAATGCCACTTTGTCCCAGTTAGAGCTGTTGTCTGAAGCCAGTTTGTGTCACAGGGTCTAGAACAGCGGCTTGCCACCCTGCAGGCAGAGATGGAGCAGCTCAGAGTGAAGGAGCCCTCGGAAGAACTTACCAGAACGGGTACCCAGCTTCAAGAACTCCAATCTCAGTAAGCAAACTCCCCATCCCACACTACCAATTATTCTTATTGAGCTCTGCCCAATCAGACCTTTTAAACAAAATCCTCACCTGGTCTGCAGGCTTGCTGTGAAGGACCAGGAAATCCAACTGTTACAGATTGAGCTGAGAGACACGATTGAGAGGGCACAGCAACAGGTAAATGAGGAAAATGGCTCATACAAAGTGCGGCGTAACCTCCTCAGAGCCAGTGTCCTTTGTAGTGGACAGTTATGTTTGGCATAACAGGCATTTCATAAAAGTGTAACGCAGACACGAGAAAAAGACCAACATCAAATGTCCACTCCGCAGGATTCTTGTTCTTAGAAGGGTATAAAACACAAGCTTAATCTTTTTACGCTGCTCTTCTTCTCATTAGTCTGTAGCTGCAGTGCCTAGCCCAGATCTTCTTACAGCGTGAGTCCGGCTTTATGCTCAAAGACTCAATATAAACTGAATACTACTAATATTTGTTGTACATGACAGGTTGTGTTGTCTGTCTCTCAGGTTGTCTGAAAAGGAGGAGCAAGTCTCAGATCTGCAGTGTGAGCTGGGTGAGCTCAAGGAATCTCTGGACCTTCACAGAAAGAAGAACAATGTAGGTTTACATAGAGGACCTTAACTACTAAGTACAAACGCAAAGCCCTGTGAGACATCCACCTACCCTTCTTGAGGTTCTCAAAAATCCCTCCTACCCCACATTGCACACATCCATACCCTCCGCACCCGCTTCCTGCCCGCTGCCACGTAACATCATTTTCTATGCTTTTTTTTCTCAACTGCAATCCTGTGTTTTTCCTGTGCCAGTATAATGGAAAGCATCAGTGAAGATTGCTTAAGCTGAAGGTTGCGTAACAATGCTTCCAGCCTACTCCTGTTATGCTCACCTTTTATGGCTCTAGCAGGCTTGTCTGTGCTTGTGGGTGATTCAGAGCATTAGAAATGCGCCTACCTCTTTGGAGTCGTGCTTTGATATAGAAAAGCACACTTTTGGACATTTTAGAGTATGACAATTTTATACTGCGAGTGCAATAAACAATTATACAATTGCTCTTCAAACATTAAACCTGCAATATTCAGGTGATTGGGTTTTGTGCCTTTTACCTGCATAAGGTGTGTACAGTTGAGGCCTGTAATTTGGAGTACGAGTGAAATCATTAGTCACTGTTGAAATGAGAAATGCATTTGTTTTAGTCCTTCATCCATGTTGTTTGAGGCTCACTAAATGGCTTTTCCCTGAGGCTGAACAGCATTTCTTTGGGGCGGTATAGCTCAGTTGGGAGAGTTGCCGTGCAAGCAACTTGAGGGTTTCTAGGTTTGCTTCGCACTTCTGCCAGCCTAGTCACTGCCGTTGCGTCCTGAGGCAAGACACTTTACCCACCTGCTCCCGGTGCCACCCACTCTGGTTAAAAAATGTAACTTTAGCTATTGGTATCACAATGAAAAGCGCTTCGAGTCACTAGAGAAAAGCGCTATATAAATATAATTAAATTCACTTCACCTCTTTGGAACTGACCAAAACAGGAGCTCCGGGAGAAAAACTGGAGTGCAATGGACGCTCTGTCAGCCACCGAGTCCATGCTTCAAGGAAAACTCAACAAAGCTGTCAAGGTTCGATACCTGATCCCAGTCTACTTCACTCTTTGTAATCTGATGCATCCCCCGTCAAATTTGCCTTTTCTATAATGCTATATTTGATCTAGTTATATTTTTCACCATCCGTAACAAAGCTGCATACTCATTTAGCGCACTTGTCTTGTGATGCTTGGCCTCAATTTGACAATTGGCTGTGAGGAGAGCTTATTTTAGGAATGTACTGCAGTATCTTAACAAATACTTCTAGATTGGCTAGTAGACAATTTTTTTTTAACCTCGACATGAGTGTGATGAGTGTGCAGTCAAACATTGACTGAGATTCATTGTCATCCCTTTGCTTGCTCCTTTAATGTCATTCATTAGCTGCATGTGTTTCCTCCATCTGTCCTGTTAATATATTGACTGTGCTTTTCATACAGTTTTAATACCACTGTTGCTTTTGCGGTGGAACCTTAAAAGTCTAATAATTTGTTCCAAAGTGCTGATTGACCTTCAATTTGTTCAAAATAACAATTTTTCTCATAACTGTCACTATGACATACATGTTTAACACAGCTGTTTTTAAACATTGTTTCTACATTGAATGTCAAATGTATACAAAATAACTATAAAAATTATAGTCATATACTAAAACTAAATGAAACTACCGTTTGAAGTACAATAGACGGTTAGTGCAAGGAAACCTCTCTGCGTGTAACTTTAAATTGTGCACTCGCTATTAACTAAAGGGGACCTATGATAGTTTGATTTCCATTTCAAACTTTCTTGTGTTCCAGATAATACGTATTGTATATGCTTTTGTGTAAATGTTCCTTACATTTTGCTCCACGGTCACTTTTACAACTCGTTTTTTGAGTCCGTAAATTGTTCAATTCCCAGATTACAGATGAATCCATGCCTAACACACCCCAAAGGTGTCTTTTGAAAACGTCGCTGTTAAATATCTATATTGAAGTCATCATTGCAATTTTTTTACCCAGACGTGGTTAAAAAAGTAACGTCATAACCATGATAAAGATTCAACTGGTCACATTAGGTTAACCCCTCTCAATTTGTGGGGCTGGCACGGTTCGATGCTGGGGAAGTTGTGTGTGACTTCGGGGAACTTGCCTTTTTTTGCCGTACTAGTATATGATGAAGTATATGTAGCGCTTGCCTACACTCTGTCTAGGATGACGACCAAGAAAGACCAGTGTGGTGTTCTCGTTCATGTTAATAAGGATACAATGTTATGCAGAGGTGCATGTTCTACGGTCAATTTAGAGTGTGTATAAAAAAGCTGTTTATAGCAGCATTAATGTCACTTCATGTCACGTCGTTGATAATATGCACATTCCATGATTAGATTAAAACATTACTTTAATTTACCTTATTATTATTTTCCTCATGGCCTGAAGCAGAGGGTGAGTAGTTCCTGAGAGGTAAATAAGGGCTTCCACCTCGCTATGATGTCACAACATAGCCAAACTGCAAAACCCCACAAACGGGGGCATCTAAAATTGCTTGCAAACTCATGCCAAAATGCACAAACCTAATGATTTGATGCTTTGACATTGCTTAAGATGAGTGTCCAACATTATAAGACTATTTAAAAAGTCAATAAATATATTAAATTTTTCAGTTTTTTTTTCCCTTTAAAAATCACCACCTGCCTTGTGTGCGATGTCTGGCGTTTGTCATTTGAATTTTCAGGTTCCATTGTGTCTCGTATGATGTGCATTTGCTTGCATGATTTCACATGTCGAAAGATGATTCCAATATATTTGCCGTTGTGTGATTGTGCATACTTTTACTGTTGCAACGCTATGATTAGCTGGGTATATGCTGAACTACAAGCACTGCAGCTGCCCCTCTGCCACATTTTTAGTACACTTACTCAATAGACAACCTGCTCTCAGGGAAATCCTTTGCAGCTGCTCCACAATGGCATGGCTAGCAGTTACACCGTATGTTAATCTGTATGATTGTGAATGCGTCATGCATTCTCCCTTAGATTAGATAGATTAGATTAGATAGTACTTTATTCATTCCGTCAGGAGAGTTCCTTCAGGAAAATTACAATTTTCAGCACAATCCCATTCAAGATCAGACAAACATTACAGGGAGACAGAACAGGATCGCTGACGGGTCTGCCGGCTTCCAGCGCCCCTTACAAAAAAAAAAAAGGCCACTGAGTGATAGTGTACGATGCTGCTTTATTGTTGGGGTGGTTGCAGATTTTTGTATCAACGAACACTTCAAATGTACTTTTTCTTTAATGTCACTTCCAAATAAAAATGCTTTCAAATTTTTCTAGGTGTTTTAAAATCTGACACTTGGAGTAGGGCTGAGGTTTGTAACCTATTCCCTCAAGATGCCCAGTGAGTAGAGCACGGATAGCATCAGAGCCATTTGATTGGACCATTTTGAGGATATGCCATGGTACCTTTTACATTTCTGTCAAATCTGTACGCCTTTTGGTGAGTGTAGTGTTAAAACCGAGGAAAGCAATCATTTTATGCTTTTCCAAACAATATACAAATGTTTTGATCATGCCAAAAGACTTTTAATCACATCAAAATATTTCAGTTTTTTGTCTCCTTTTTCCCTTCTGTCTCGTGCCTTTTAGGAGAACCAGGCGACACTGGCATTGTCTGAGGCGGAATGTCGCAACTTTCTGCACAGGCTTTTGCCCAACGTGCCTGTGCCAAAAGAGCAGGTATGAGTACTTTCTTACACTTTTAAAAAATCAGCATTAACATACATTTCTCCATCTCTCTTCTGCTTTTCTTTAGAATCATCAGGAGTGGCTATGCAGCTTTGAGCGGAATGTCACTGAAAGTTCAGCTGCACAATCTCCTCCTGCATCAGGGGACATTGAGGTAGATGCGAAAAAAAAATCAAGTATTGTTTTAAAAAAAGACAAGTGCTACAAAGCTTGTATCCTACCAGGAACTATCTGAAAAGTTGAAAGAGGCAGAGGAAGCCCAAAGGATTCTACATGTAGACTGTGAGACGTATAAGAAGGTTTTGGCAGAGACGGTAAGTTCGGAGTTTGGTGTTATTAATATGCATGTCAACGGTGTGTGACTCAACTGCTGCTCTTGCAATATCCAAAGGAGGGTATCCTACAGCGCCTTCAGAATAGCGTAGAGCAGGAAGAGTCGAGATGGAAGGTGATGGTGGAGCTATCACAAGTTGAGCTCAGAGAGGTGAGATAGACTTTTATCATGCAGCTACAGTCTTCGCGGCATTTAGTTGCATTATTCTTTCTTTTCATACTCAAGATGAGCCAGAAAGTCACAACTCTTGAGCAGGAGCTCAAGCGACTAAATGATGGAGCAGAGTTGGAAAATGTCAGTCCTTTTTCCATTGTACCTCTACTCAATTCGTTGCTGATATATTGTGTTTGCATGGGTGCCAATGCTGTTGTCAATGTATGCTTCTCAATCTCTTTCAGCTGAGAAGAGAAAAGCAGCACTTAGAGTCTGAGCTGGAAAGGGCGGAGCGGGAGAGTGCCACATACGTGACTGAGGTCCGAGAGGTGAGAACGAAAAATCTTAAGCTTCAGACCATAGCATTCATCTCCTAGATGCACAAAGATGATTGCGTGGCTGTTATTTGAGACTACAAGTGCTTCGTGTCTGAAGTATTTTTGAACTGTAACTCCAACCGAACTAACTTTAGAGTCCACGTTTGGCTGTTTCACACTGAACATGATCCCGTGTGTCATTAGTGCACCAACAGCATTCTGGTGTAGGTGCCTCACCATTCTGTTTACTGGACCCTCCCAGTAAACACATTTTCTCAAACTTAAATTTCAGCTCAAAGATCTATTGACTGAATTGCAGACCAGACTTGATGGCTCTTATACAGAAGCTATCAAGCAGAATGAGGAGCTGAATTTGGTAAGCGTTACTCACCCTTTTACGGCGCCTTTTTAAATAAACACTTCCCTATCATGCTCAGGTTGGCTTCTTCTGCATAATTGTAGGTCATCATTCATACCCTCACATAGCTTCCTTACTCACTATGATGCTGCAGTGTTTCCCACAATAATATTAAGAAAAGTGTGTGTGTTGTCAGTACAGTGGTACTTCAGGATACGAGGAGGGATGGGCATCAAAAAACAGTTTTAGCACCGGTGCCAACGTAAACGGTAGTAACCACTTATTTCGGTGCTAAATGAATGCAGACTCATCCACCTGCAACAAGGTTTTGGCAATTATATTGTCCAAGTAACATTTTGTAAGTAGTGTAAGATCTAAGCAGAAGCCCACAAAAGTGTGACGCTTTTTCTTGATTTTTATTGTTGACATTAACACGAAAATGCAGTACAGAGCTGGCTAGTAACACAAATAGGACAAGACGGTGACGCGACTTCCTCATTATGTATCAATCACAGTAACATTATGGTGGGTGAGGTTGCTGTCACAAACTACTGAAATTATAAGTATCAAAAAGCAAGTCGATTTTTGTACATTCTCTGTTCTGTATTTCTGCATTAATCGTTTGTTATGGATTTTATTTCATAGTTTTGAATGTATTATTTAATTTAAACAACGGAAATATTTGAATTCCTAGTGGTATTATGAGTAGCCCACGTATTGAGGGAAACCAGATATGTCTTGGCTTATTACGGTATGCTGTGGGTTGCAAGCAAAATTTGGGGTTACGAGCCTCTCATCGTTAGTTGGTGTAGCGAATACACACAGCGAACCCCACTTGTGGGGGTGGGCCGTGGTCAATTGGGAATCATATAATTTGCATATCTGCAATCACGCATATATTTTCTTTTAAAAAGGTTAAAAAATGTTATACATAGGGCAGGGCGATATGGTCCAAAACTGATATTCCGGTATTTTCAGGCCAAATGGCGATATCTGATATATATCCGTATCTTAAAGGAAACGTGCAAAGGGCTGAAGGTTGCTTTTACGTTTTATGGCTAGATAATCAGTTTTGAGTACTCAGATTACTTTTTGTTTTAACTATTAACGTCTTGCTTATTTTTATACTGTTAGTTAGACGTTACTATGTCAAAGCAGTTTTTTGTTAATTTTGTTCAATATGATGAGGTGGCAACTTGTCCAGGGTGTACCCCGCCTTCCGCCCGATTGTAGCTGAGATAGGCGCTAGCGCCTCCCTCGACCCCAAAAGGGAAAAAGCGGTAGAAAATGGATGGATGGATCATTAAGTGTATAGCCTCACGCCTGTACATGGGAATAGATGGAGCTTCTACTCGCACACTACAGCGGAGGCCGCTGGCTCTTCAGTTTGAAACTACCCTTCAGTCACCGAGCTGGTGCATTAGGTTAGTCTACATGGGATCTGGGAAAGTGCACTTTCAAGCCAAGGAGTAGCTAAACATTTGACACACCTGCAGAGAGGAGCTATTGCTAGCTGCTGTGCTAAGTCACTAACAGATCTGAACAACATAAAACAGATGAGATTAGTGATAGTCACTACAAGGAGGGATATGGGTTCTTAAGCAAATTAGTATATGTGTAAATAAAGTTATAGTCACTCACCAATAGCCAAATGCAGTCGGTGACCATAGCATTGCATCACTCAGGAGTCGAGAAATTGGCACCGTAGCCGCCATATTATTTTGAAAAGTTTCTTGTGTTGCGTTGTTGTGCGTCAGAGAAGCCCACGTACACACTGAGCCAATGAGAATACCCTGTACTGTGTCCGTCAGGTGCAGAGAAAAGCAAAAAGCCACATCACAAAGACATATCAAAAGACATTGGTAATGTCTCAAATATATACCTTTTTTAAATATACATGTATTAACTGTAATACCAGTATATCGCGCAGTCTTATACATACATTTAAAAACAAATATGTTCTCATGATAATTTAGTATTATATTTTCTTATATAGTTGTGCTCTATTTTTGAATTGTTGCTGCTTATTGTACGTTGTATCACAGGCTGCACTTTGTTGAGAATTTTCTGGTGACCTTTCCAATCCTTTTAGTGGATTTTTCTGCCAACTGTCACACTCGCATGACATCACACTTGCTTAGCGCTTTCCAGCTGGACTTACCCTCCTCGAGAGAGCGCCATTGTCCTCTTAATTAGGGATGTACGATAATATTAGACTGCCGATATTATCGGCTGATAAACGTTTTATAATGTGATATCGGAAATTATCGGTATCTGTTTCAAAAAGTAAAATTTATGACTTTTTAAAAGGCCGCTGTAGGGAGTGGTACACGGACGTAGGGAGAAGTACAGAGCGCTAATAAACCTTAAAGGGGAACATTATCACCAGACCTATGTAAGCATCAATATATACCTTGATGGTGCAGAAAAAAGACCATATATTTTTTAACCGATTTCCGAACTCTAAATGGGTGAATTTTGTCCAATGAAACGCCTTTCTGTTCATTGCTCTGGTGGCGATGATGTCAGAACGTGACGTCACCGAGGTAATACAGCCGCCATTTTCATTTTCCACACATTACACACACGGGTCTCAGCTCTGTTATTTTCCGATTTTTCGACAATTTTTTGGAACACATCATGCCTCGTCGGTGTGTTGTCGGAGGGTGTAACAACACTAACAGGTAGGGATTCAAGTTGCACCGAAGATGCGAAAGTGTCTGCCGCCAGACCCCCATTGAATGTGCTGTAGTGTTTTCACATTTGACCGGTGATGACAGACATGACACACAGATGTATGTATAACCTGCAGATGCATTTGCAACGATAAAGTCAACAAAATCACAAAGGTGAGTTTTGTTGTTGACTTATGTGCTAATCAGACATATTTGGTTGCGGCGTGACTGCAAGCTAATCGATGCTAACATGCTATTTACCGGCGATGACAGACATGGCAGAGAGATGTATGGATAACCTGCAGATGCATTTGCAATGATAAAGTCAACGAAATCACTAAATCACAAAGGTGAGTTTTGTTGATGTTGACTTATGTGCGAATCAGACATATTTGGTCGCGGCGTGACTGCCAGCTAATCAATGCTAACATGCTATTTACCGGCGGTGCTAAAGCAGACATGGCACAGAGATGTATGGATAACCTGCAGATGCATTTGCATCTATATTACGTTTCCTTCCACCCACATTAAATGCAAAAAAACCACTTACCAATCGACGGATTTAAGTTGCTCCATTATCACAAAATGCGAAAGTCCTGATCGTTTGGTCCGCACATTTTACCGGCGATTCTAACGCAGCTATTCGGCCATGCTATGGCTATGAATAGCGTCAATAGCGATTTGCTCAATAGCTTCAGTTTCTTCTTCAATACTTTCATACTCCAACCATCTGTTTCAATAAATGCGTAATCTGTTGAATCGCTTAAGCCGCTGAAATCCGAGTCTGAATCCGAGCTAATGTCACTATATCGTGCTGTGGTATTCCCATTGTTTGTTTACATTGGCAGCACTGTATGACGTCACGGGAAAATGGATAGTGGTTTCGAAGGTAGCGAAAATAAGGCATTTTAAAGCTTTATTTAGGGATATTCCAGGACTGGTAAAATTTTGAAAAATACAACAAGCCACTGGGAACTGATTTTTATTGTTTTTAACCCTTTTGAAATTGTGATAATGTTCCTCTTTAAAGGCACTGCCTTAACATGCAGGCCCAATCACATAATATCTACGGCTTTTCACACACAAGTGAATGCAAGTCATATTTGGTCAACAGCCATACAGGTCACACTGAGGGTGGCCGTATAAACAGCTTTAACACTGTTACAAATATGCGCTACATTGTGAACCCACACCAAACAAGAATGACAAACACATTTTGGGAGAACATCCGCACCGTAACACAACATAAACATAACAGAACAAATACCCAGAACCCCTTGCAGCACTAACTCTTCCGGAACGCTACAATATACACCCCCCTTCCCCTCAACCCCGCCCACCTCAACCTCCTCATGCTCTATCAAAGAGAGCATGTCCCAAATTCCAAGCTGCTTTTTTGAGACATGTTAAAAAAAATTAATGCACTTTGTGACTTCAATAATAAATATGGCAATGCCATGTTGGAATTTTTTTCCATTACTTGAGTTGATTTATTTTGGAAAACTTTGTTAAATTGTTCAATTCATCCAGAGGGGCACCACAACAAAATTAGGCATGATAATGTGTTAATTCCACGACTGCATATATCTGTATCTGTTGATATCGGAATCGGTAATTAAGAGTTGGACAATATTGGATATTGGCAAAAAATTAATTATCGGACATCTCTACTCTTAATATTTGCATATTTCACAAACATTTCTGTGTGGGTATATTTTAGATTATGGTAAGTATGTCTACGACGTAGACATGCTGCCTCCGTTCCACACAATCATGTGCGTTTTGGTTACATCACAACGTCATGTTTCAGCAGTGCAGTTTCAGTGAGCAGTCTTTTTTGGGGTGACCAAATCTTTGGTGAATCAGTAGTCAATATTACGTAAAATGTCTGAACGTACCCATCCATACAATATATTACTGAAATTGGTTTTCACCTGTAAAACCTCTGATTTTTAAGGTGTGGTGGCTTTTAGTTTTCTGTGGCTAGGCACCACTATCAATTACATGTAGAGGAAACCTTGGTCTTACTCATTAGCATTAGCTTAAAGCTGGAGGTCAACATAATTTTTTTTTCCAACTATTATGACAAACGAAAGTGAGCGTGAAGGAGAGCACTAAGAAAAAACAGAGGATATTCCTTGATTTAAAAGACAGAAAACATGACCAAACTTGTAGCCAACTAGGTGAAGAAGTGGTTCGGGCATAGCATTGCTTGTCTGCCACAGGAGTTGATTACGCCAGCTAATTACGTTTAATAATGTGTAAACAGTGGACATTCATTCATGAAAATATGGAGTAGCTGCAAATGGTGTGTTTGATGGAGTTAATGTAGATGTCCATTCTAAAGTAAATGCTGTATGTTATCATTTCATTACTTCATTAAATCACTGTAGTTCGTAGTAAGTTATATTGTTTTTGCATAGTCAGAAACTGGGCGCATGCTTGCGGAGGTGTTTTGCACGCTTTTACACCTCGCTTTTTGGCAGTGGTAATGCACCTTTCCAGAGCTTGTGGATGTGCGCTGCATCTTCTGGAGCTCTTCTCCTGTGGTAATAACTTGGCCTTTGGTGATCGCTTGTATTTGAATACAGAGTCGATGCATAAGAAAGGAAAACGTCCTGTCTTTTACATTTAATGCCTATCATTGGGAATTTGGATCTTAGCTGAATGGTCCGCACGGAAAAATTTTGAATACCAATACATTTACAGTTGTCTAGGAGAGTCTAAAAATACTCGCTAAATATTGCAATGAAGTCGCCAAGTTGGCAGCGCCGATACCTCCTGCTTATTCTCTGGCATATAAGGTGCGTTACTCTGAGTACCGCCGTCTAGGTAGTACCAAATCTGTGGGTGGTGGTCAAAATGTATTTGTAGCGGGCCCAGACGAGTAAGTGAATGCATGGGAAACACTGAGCTGAGTATAGGGTCAGTGTCGCGGTTTCTATTTAGGAGCTATAAATGAGGGACAAACGGTAGAAAATGGATGGAAATATGACAAATGAGAGGCTATGAATGGTGACTCACCCTTATACACATTTACATGAATAACATAGCTATCATAGCAGTATATAATCTTCTGGTGGTGTTATCTAATAAAAAATAGCTTTGTACCGGTAAGTCAACTTTTGTTCATTTTACTTAATAGTTTAGATTTCACACTATCATTCTATCCTTGGTTCTTTTTTATCTTGCCAGCTCTGTTTTATCTTTGTCCGGAAATGTACGTAATATTTAAGAAGTGTTGATCCTGTTTGTCAAACCACCAGTTTAAAAAGTACAGAGAGCTGATAGTTGGCACATGAGTCAATAAAACCAGTTTGAACTTTAGTTTCAGTAGAGCTTGTTTGTGAATGCTATAATCATACTGTGTTCTTGTTGTGGAGACAGCGCTGTTTGCTTTTAACTGTTACTGTGTTTGAAAGCTGTCAACATCATTGTTAGTGCAGCTGATGAGACATGTGCAACATGGTAATAATGTCACACCAACAGAGCCATTGTTGTTTCTCTCAATAATTATTTTTGGAAATATTGTAATTTAAGCTCTCCTCATGCTCAGATGTGGTGTAGGGACATTTTCATCATACAACATTCGGTGACTTTGTTTTTGTATTGCAGCTGAAGACCCAGCTAACCAAGACCTTGTCCAAGCTCGAGGTCGAAGAGAATGAGAGGCAACAGGTTGCTGGTGATCTTTATAAGGTAACATTCGACTCCAAAAGGCTAATATAATTTTGGTGGCGGATGAACTTTTTGCATCTTACTGACACTTGGTCAAAATTTATTTTGTATCCCAGGCACAGCAATCTCTGGACCTGATCCATGGGGAGCTCTCGAAAGTGACTGATCATGCGGATGACATTATAGAGAACAGCAGTACGTCATCACAAAAAGTATGTGTAGGTATTATGAATTATTTTTATTACAGCATTATTATTATTATTATATTTTCTTTTAGCAGTGCCCTCACTTTAGAATTCCAATTTAATTAGAAATTTAAATGTGCATATTTTTCCGCAAAAAGATTTAAAGGAGCATCATGATCAGAAAAGCGATGTTTTAATGAAGCTCCTCCAAATTATCCCATCAAATTTCTGTCATTTCTGTATTGCGCTCTCGTCCACTAGGGGGCAAATATCCGTGACAAACATGACGTTTGTTCAAATTTCAAAAAAATAAATATTTCCATAGCAAATAATAGAAATAGTCAGGGTCAAACTGTTACTATCATAACACCTTTCATGACCAGTACAATATATTTTAAGTAGCCTTATATCATGATTACGCTAGAGTACACAAGTCCTAATAAAAAAAAAAAAAATACAACTTTGAAGTAGTGAGGTCTAACTTTGTTAGATGAATAACCATCACCCATGTCACATTTTTACTTTTGTAAAATAAATTACACGACGAAGGATGTGGCATCATGCTTGATCGTGTGTTGCATAATAGCCAAAAGAAACTAAACTTACTGACTTAATATGATGCTAAATTTGTGACTCTGGAAGCCTGGATTTTCCAACATATTTCGGCCTGAATAATGTTTTTGCGTCCAGGCACCATCTTGCGTTACACCGTTTACTCCTCCCCCTTTAAAGCTTACTGTGTGGCTTCACGCACACCACTAAAAAACTCTAACTTATTGTTGTGACTATGGATGTTTATCGACATTTTTTTCAAATCTGATCTGATCTCGATACCAGAATTGACTGATACAGATGCTGTTCAGTGTGCTTTAATATTATCATCATCACTATTGATTTAAATTAGGCTTTAAACACTCTTTACAGACAAGTGTACTTATGCCTGGATATCGCAAAAAGCAACTACAGTTAAGTAAAATGTCTGGTTGGTTAGATTTAACAGTACTTAAAATAACTAGCTGCAAACTTTGGAATGAATTCCTGAGACACAATGAAACGTGAAGGCGAGCAACATAACATTACTTGTGGAGTCATCTGGATTTTACGATTCGTACCATTACGCTGATATATGCCCCCGATACTGGATTGGATCAGCCTCAACCCTAGTCGTGACGACACAGACTGTGAAGGCTGTGATTGGTCTGCTTTTGGTTCATTATTTCCTTTTTTTTTTTTTTTTTTGTGGTTCAAAGGGCGTACAGCTTCCGTTCAAGTGGGACTAGGCGCCCAAATGGAACTTCAAACTTTTTCCGACGTTCTAAAGTATATGAAATGCTCTTCAAGATCAATACTTGTCACGATCTTCACCAGAATTGCATATTCCCTCTGCTCCTCTCTTGTGGCATTTATAGCCGTATTTACCATTGTTTCTTTATTTCACTGCTTTGCAAAGCCAGCAGGTAGAGCAGTTCCTCTTCTTTGTCGACAGTGTAGGAACCCATGCCAGAAACACGTTAAATGTGGATTGTAAAAAAAAAATGCAGTTTTATGGTAATATCACTGAAAACTACAATGGGGACAGTTGTTACTATCTATGATCAGTTGACATTATTTGTTAATTTGCTGTTATGAATTGTTACACAATGGAACTTCGAGTCACAAACTTATTGGTTTTTGAATATGGTTCCTAAATTGAAAAGTTTGTATAGTGAAGCCTCGACAGAAAGTTGAGGTTTGTACACTTCAAACACAATATAATAGTGTTGAACAGTATTGTATAGCAAACAAACATAAGTGTTGATAGATCAACATTCTATTTCAAAACAAGCAGTACTGTGCTGTATCCGCTGCTCTGCCATCACACGAACGTGCGCATACACAAGCCACTACGGTGCCCTTCCATACGATCCGAAATACTTAACTTTGGCAACCATATTGCTACAATAATAAAAAATAATGTTTTAAAGTGTTATTCACCCACATTGACATGGAGCTGGATGAAAAGAACAAACACATAAAGAGTGAGCGAAAGATGGTGGCTGAATGACTGAAGCATTCTTACACAGAGACATGCTATGCACACAGAGTCATTTTTAGGCTGATCCAAAAGTTTGTAAATCAAAAAGTTTGTAAATGGTGTTTAGATTGTATATATATTATAGGACTCACTTAGTTTCTTTGTTTGACACATTTACATGCAACAAAGTTCCTGCAGTCCTGGGTTCAAATCCAGGCTTGGGATCTTTCTGTGTGGAGTTTGCATGTTCTCCCCGTGAATGCGTGGGTTCCCTCCGGGTACTCCGGCTTCCTCCCACTTCCAAAAACATGCACCTGGGGATAGGTTGATTGGCAACACTAAACTGGCCCTAGTGTGTGAATGTGAGTGTGAATGTTGTCTGTCTATCTGTGTTGGCCCTGCGATGAGGTGGCGACTTGTCCAGGGTGTACCCCGCCTTCCGCCCGATTGTAGCTGAGATAGGCGCTAGCGCCTCCCTCGACCCCAAAAGGGAAAAAGCCTAAAACAGTAATTTTGGGTTGACTAGGAAGTCATAGACAGAAAGGAGATGACTGCAGGACTTAACCAGACAGTCTGTGAAGTGCAGCAGCTGCTACGAAGTGTCAGCCAACAGCTTACCAAGGAAGCGGTAAGACCTCTTTTCCTGCCTCTATTGTTTACCTGACACTTAAATATTTGGATAGTGCTGATTACCATTTCTCCCATTTTTCTGTCATCCAGGAGGCTGACAGAGACCTGTCAAAGGTATAGCGAGCAGAAGAGAGATGCTCTCGCAGCCATCCTGACTGCACTGCGAGGACATCACAACCACCATCACAGCACACAATGACGACGTCAAACAACGGAACAGGCTGAGGTTTACTGTTTATACCAAACACTCCAGACACTACCACCACATTCCTCTTCAGCAGCAGCATTGCAAGTTTTTTTCTGATATTATTAACTGCATCCAGCATAATCTGTTCAGTCTGTGTGGCAACCATTCTTCATGTATTTAGGTGATCTTTCTCGATACTGCGGTTGTTCACTTGTCACAACAGGGCAGTGATTTAAAAAAACAACTAGTTTTTTGTCTTTATATCTTAAATTAAAGAGTATGTATTGTTTTAATGTTTCTGCTGAGTTATGTCACGTGGATCTACTAGCCTACCCACCACTTCTAAATACATAAATGCACCTCTGTTCCATAATTTAGTCACTACGATGTACTGCAATTCCTAAAGAGAAGGGAGGCTGTCAGGTCAACCGTGTAGGTTTTAATTCAACTGTAACAACTTAAAGTAAACGTGTCCCATATCATCGGTGATCAACACTTGCTATATTGTTGCTGAGTTCATTAACACTGAATAGTTTGTTCTTTTTGTAACAGGTGGTGTTAATAAAAGGGATGCTTGATAAATCTGCCTATTTTTGTTGCTCCTCTTTCTCTCTGCTATGCCACAAGAGGGCATCACACGCCTTTAACAAAGTTCAACAGGACAAAAGTATTTGTCTTCTAGTTGTGTACTGCAGATCACTTCTGAATACATATCAATAATTGTGTTTGTTAAGTCAGCTTTTATAACAAGTTGACAGAGCAGTGCTCCCCCCTCTCCCTCAACATTGTGCTGGAAAATGTCAAAACCATACTTTTCTTTTCAGCACACTGAAAAGGTGACGAGTAAACAAGCCAAAGCCTGCAGCGGACAATTAGAGTAAATGCTGTAAGCTGTGCGTGTATTGTGGACGTCAGGACAACGCTGCTCCTTTAAGTGAATAGTGTGTTCCATTTTTTCTTTGGAATGTTTTAATTTTGTTTCACCCCTTCCAGGTCTATTTTTGTTCAGAATCGAACCACTGTTGGTGTTCCAACAACAGTGCTGTTGTGTTAGGGTGGAGGGTGTTTTACTAGGATCAGGGTGTAAGCAACATGGGATCAGCACATTCTTCACATTCTCACACACTGTCATGCTGCAGTCAGCTGATTGTAGCCCTGTCTTTTGACTTTATGGAAAACTCTAGAAGGAGAAGGAACTGGATGATACGTTATGAATGTCACATTGTTGCCTAATAGGTGTCGTGTCACTGTGAGGTCACTAAAGATGACCACATTACAATGGGACAATTCCTCCCTCAGTTCTGCTAGACTTTGCTGGCTTTCTTTGTCACACGCTTACTGATACTTACTGGTAGTCTCATGTCACCACGTCACCAGTGTTCACCCTCAATTACGCAATGTAGCTGGTTGCACTATAGGGCCTCTGGCTCTAACATTTGGCTCCTCCTCCTGCCTGCACAGATCTGCAGTCACACTACAGCCAGTGCACATTCAGCAAAGCAAGTCCCCTCCCTGCATCTGCTCTCCATCAGTGTGGTATGTGCGGGAGCTTTGATCAACACACACGTGGGAGGGCAAGTAGGCAGACAGAAAAGACTGTCGTGGTCTCTTTCACAGATAATGGCAAGTAGAAAATAGGGACAAAAGAGCTGTAAATGATCATCATTGGCAGCCCCCTTAAGGCCTAAATCATTGTACAAGATGCCGAGGCCGCATTTTTTATACCGTTAATGGACAACTACTGTATCTAACATGGAAATGGAAAAGCATGAGCAAGGGGCCATCTTGTTTTTGTAATTAAACACCTTTTAAAAGAGGAGGCAATAATTGTTGGAAGGCTGTGGGTGTAAAGGAGCAATGGCACTTCCAGCCATGCAAGCTCTTGTGAAAACAAGGTGCATGGGCCATAAAGTGCAGACAAGCCTTCCAAAGTTTTAATGGGGTTCATTCATCAGACAGGCGTGACAAGTAGTCATGTGGAATGTTACAAGGGGCACCACTAAAGTATCTCAGGTTTTGAAAGTAGCATCTGTTCATCAAATCCATAGGTTTAAAGAATGATGTTTCAAAAGCTTTTTATGTTTTTTATTTTTTATTTAATTTAAAAAAACTTGTCTCCAAAGGGCAAAAAAGGCAGAAGCAAGTAGACAATGTAAATAATGTCATTGTAACCAAGACCAGAACGCAGTCATCACAGAATTTGGACAACAATGGGTTTCAAAATTGTACATATTTCTACTTTGTAATAGGAAAATACAACGATAAAGAATATGTAATAAGTGTATAAAGAAGCAAAGAGAAACCTGTGTAACTAAAAGTATGAGTATCAAAATGTCGAGGGGTATCTAAAGTGTGGTCATTGCCAATTATGCATGTACATAAACAGCGCAATTGAGGAAAAAAGCATAAGTAAAAGATAAAAAGAGGAATAGATTAGTAGAACTGACAATATGGCTCCCCGAATACCTTGTGTTTTTAGTCCGAAGCATGCAGTATACGATGTGTAAACGTTTAAATAAGTGTGTGTGTGATACACACTTATGTATACATATATGATCTGAACAAATTTTCTAATTGTAATAAAATTCATATTTTGTGGTAAATCTATCCCTCTTTTCTCATGTGGGTCCAAGGGTCGAACAAACATGTATATGACTGAAATGTTTAACTGCTTATACAGAAATATGCTCATTATGTCCTTTCTAAAAGCACCAGATTGTACTCATTGTTTACATAACATAAACTGAGAGCCGCCGATCAAGTGAGGGGTGGTACAGGGCTACATGCAAGGTTTATAATAATATATCGTGTTTTTTTTATATACGTGTTAATAAACTGTGTGGTATAAATATTATTACGGCACACAAATACAATACGTGCTGTACTTTGGTCGAAACCAGCTCTTAAAAATAGTCGGCAATCAGCCCCCCCCCCCTGTCCAAGTGAAGAACAAGCCAATGGTACATTCCGGCCGTGCTCCTTGCTGTTTTTGTATCCGCTTCAGAGCACGTTCAACCACCAACTAAGTTACGTTTTTGCCATGTCACAGAAAACAAGCAAAGAGGTTACGTATGTTTGATGAAGAACGGATACTCGTTAGCGTCTTAAGACAGTTCGTGGGACAAGCGATATGAACTAGGAGCCTGTTGGGGGTTTTTATTCGAAGGCGGTGCGTGGCTATATATTTGTGCTACTGGAGCTTTTGCGTCCGTGAACGCCGCACTGAAGCTACAAGCCTCATGTTTTCTACCAGCCAAGAGGAGCACTGCGCCCCTTCCAAAGACCCTGTTCAATATGGCGAGCTGGTCGTGTTGGGGTGAGTTTTAATTCTGTTTCATCAACACTACGAAGGTATTGTTAACTCCACTGGCAGCGCGATGTAAAGGTTATATAGACGGAGGAAGTTTCCCCAACACTGCCATTGCGTAGCTAACTTTTCTCGGCAACTTTCCTAATATACATTTTTCTCAAAGGAAAGATGACGTGTAATTGTGGGGAATATGTGTTTATGACGTCACGCGGTCACGCTACTCGTGGAATGGGACACGCATACGTACAGGTACTGTGTACCTTCGAGGCTCTGTTCTTGTTTGATACGCCACGGGTGGAGTGGAATGGAATCGGGGCGGAACATGCTGATGACACGGGGATGGACTGGAGTTTATTCCACCAAAACAACTTTAGTTATGCCTCGCTTCCCACCTCAAAAGTAGGATGCATGGGGGTTCAGGAATTCGGAAGTGGATGGAGGTGGGAAGTGGATGGAGGTGCCCCCCCCCCTCCCCCAACTCCTGTGGTCCTTCCCCTTTTTAGTGCATGGTAACTTCTGTATAACACACATCAGAACATAAACATAAGCACTGTTTTATTTTCAAGGATGCATTTTTGTGCATGGTAACTTCTGTATAACACACATCAGAACATGAACATAAGCACTGTTGTATTTTCAAGGATGCATTTTTGTGCACGGTAACTTCTGTATAACACACATCAGAACATGAACATAAGCACTGTTGTATTTTCAAGGATGCATTCACACTCATTCTTGGTGCTGTTTATACGCACTAAGAGTGTTTGCACTGCTCGTACAGTTTGGTCAAGTGTGAACGTAGTCCTTACCAAACCTGAGTGAGAAGGGGGTGTGAAACCTGAAAAGGTACGAGTACCGACTGAATCCTGTCAGTACTACCGGTTACCGATTCACGTAATATCAAACATATTTGGATCAATCAATTAATCAATCAATGCCTATGTACAAACCCTGTTTCCATATGAGTTGGGAAATTGTGTTCGATGTAAATATTAAGGGAGTACAATGATTTGCAAATCCTTTTCGACCCATATTCAGTTGAATATGCTACAAAGACTACATATTTGATGTTCAAACTGATAATTTGTTTGGGGTGCAAATAATCATTAACTTTAGAATTTGATGCCAGCAACACGTGACCCAGAAGTTGGGAAAGGTGGCAATAAATATTGATAAAGTTGAGGAATGCTCATCAAACACTTATGTGGAACATCCCACAGGTGTGCAGGCTAATTGGGAACAGGTGTGTGCCATAATTGGGTATAAAAGCAGCTTCCATGAAATGCTAAGTTATTCACAAACAAGGATGGGGTGAGGGCCACCAATTTGTAAGCAAATTGTCGAACAGTTTTAGAACAACATTTCTCAACAAGCTATTGCAAGGAATTTAGGCATTTTACCATCTACGGTCTGTAAAATCATCAAAAGGTTCAGAGAATCTGGACAAATCAATGCACGTAATCAATGATATTACAGACCTTTGATCCCTCAGGCGGATTTGCATCAAAAACCGACACCCGTGTGTAAAGGATATCACCACATGGGGTCAGGAACACTTCATAAAACCACTGTCAGTAACTACAGTTGGTCGTTACATCTTAAAACTACTATACAAAGCAAAACCCATCTATCAACAACACCCAGAAATGCCGCCGGCTTCGCTGGGCCCAAGCTCATCTAAGATGGACTGATGCAAAGTGAAAAAGTGTTCTGTGGTCTGACAAGTCCACATTTCGAATTATATTTAGAAACTGTGGACGTGGTGTCCTCCGGAACAAAGAGGAAAATAACCATCCGGATTGTTATAGGCGCAAAGTTCAAAAGCCAGCATCTGTGATGGTATGGGGGTGCATTAGTGCCCAAGGCATGGGTAACTTACACATCTGAGAAGGCACCATTAATGCTGAATGGTCCATACAGGTTTTGGAGCAACCTATCCAAGCAACGTTATCATGGATGCCCCTGTTTATTTCAGCAAGACAATGCCAAGCCACGTGTTACAACAGCATGGCTTTGTAGTAAAAGATCGCGGGTACTTTCATGGCCCGCCTGCAGTCCAAACCTGTCTCCCATCGAAAATGTGTGGCGCGTCATGAAGCGTAAAATACGACAGCGGACACCCCGGACTATTGAACGACTGAAGCTCTACACAAAACAAGAATGGGAAATAATTCCACTTTCAGAGCTTCAACAATTAGTTTTCTCAGTTCCCAAACGTTTTTTGACTGTTGTTAAAAGAAAAGGTGACGTAACACAGTGGTGAACATGCCCTTTCCCAACTACTTTGGCACGTGTTGCAGCCATGAAATTCTAGGTTAATTATTTTCCCCCAAAAATTGTGAGTTTGAACATCAAATATCTTGTCTTTGTAGTGTATTCAATTGAATATGGGTTGAAAAGGATTTGCAAATCATTGTATTCCGTTTATATTTACATCTAACACAATTTCCCAACTCATATGGAAACAGGGTTTGTATACAGCCCTAAATCACAAGTGTCTCAAAGGGCTGCACAAGCCACAAAGACATCCTCAGTTCAGATCCTACATCAGGGTACCTTTTTGTTGCACTTGACATGTCACATCCAGTTGCAGAATCGGGACCGGCTTAAACACTTTACAGAAAACAAGCAAGTCATACACTCATAGCAGACTCAGTCGGATTGCCTCGAGGTAATGTTACCTGTTATTCATGCCGACAAAGCAAGAAGGCGGTGTTCAAAGTACAGCAAGTATCCACTTTTCAAAATGTGTTTGCTCAATGCTAGTCCACATTGGATTTGCCATATTTAGCTGGGGCATACTACCGATTGGCGTTAGCAATTTCAATTCCCCCAAAATTGTATAATAAAAAATAGAGATTGACCGATACAGATTTTTCAAGCCAATAACGATTATTAGCATTCAAGGAGGCTGGTAACCGATATTTGCAGCCCATATTCATTTGCTGTAAGTTATTTAGTAAACATGAATAGGATGTGTCAGTAAACCGCTTGACAAGGATTTAAGTAGTTTTTTGACATTGTTTTTGAGGACCAAACAACAGGGGATTTAATAAACACCTTCATTACAAGTGTCTAATTCTGCGGGTCAGAAGAGCATCAACATTTGCATGTTAAAATATGGGAAATCTCCTTTGTAAAAACGTGGGATTTCCCGACATCACTGTAACTCGCCATCTACTCAATTTCATACAATTTTATAGCAGTTTGTACATTTAATACATTGTTAGGTTTCCTTGTGAAGAGCCCTTAAATATTGCAAACATTCAAATAAAAACAACTTTGGGTGTATTTACGTAGCTCAGAGATTCTCAAACTAACTGTACACGCTAACTAGCAGTACGCCAAATAATCATTTAATATTTAAATACAGTGTTACTGTTAAAACTGTTACAATGGCAACAAGGAGTAGTTATACTTGTGAAATTAGACTTCTGCCATGTTTTTAATGAAAACTTAGCCCTACTAAGCTACTTTTTTAAAAATGTAATTCAGTATAGTAATACATGGAGAGGCAGGTTTTTTCTAATGTTTTACTTGGTAAAAAAGTTTGAGAACCAATGACGTAGGTTGTAGATGAGACATTTTTCAAGCAGGCTCACAAAATTTCTGCCTGGATGTTCCAGAAAGTATAAAAATGATGCTTCCTCTTCCTATATATTAAGTCTATTTGTCAATATATAAGCGATGTAGTGGGGAAAAAAAAAGCAACTCTTCACATGGAGGGCAAACGGTGTATCAGCAGTACTTGTGACCATCTACTTCCTTAATATTGAAAAAACAACAACTAAATACTGGTTTCATATGTTTTTTATATGTGAGTTCTGTTGTAATTGTAAAAAAAGAAAAAAAAAAGAGACGGACACAATGCACATTACAATCAGCTGTTGTGTAACAGACACAATACATAACAGTTTAAAAGACTTTGGGTGCCTAAAAAAAGGAAAGAATGTAGGCCAAGACTGCTTCCCGGCTATGGGGGGTACAAAATATTGTCATAGTAATAATTGTTTTAACAGGCACCTATTTTACACAGTCGCCTGCCTGTGTTTTTTGAAAAACATTTTTGTTTTAGTAATATAAAGTATGTTGTACTCCTCGTTTATTTAATTGAAAATTTTTTCAGTATAGTCACAATCTTTTTCTATCTTTTGTGATTTGGTTTAGAAAAGTCCCACAGATCAACAGCCATATTGTGATTCAAATGGTTTAAGTTGAATACCAAGTGTGGTTTGTTGACCTATAAAGGTCTACAAATCTGTTTGCTGTAAACTTAAGGTTTCCGGGTTTCCTGCGTGCAGTACTTTTCTTGTCAGAACAATTCTTAATACAAAGTCTCAAACGGTAGAAATGATGACTACATATAAAGGCTGTACTATTCTGTTTTGTCAATTAATCATACATCGTTTTAAATTGTATTGTTGGGGGAACACAACAGACAAAGAGATTGACGAAAACTTGCTCAAGACAATATGAGCAAGATTATTGTCTTTGAGAAGTATTTACCGGAATGGGTAAATACTAGGGGTGTAACGGTACACAAAAATTTTGGTTCGGTACGTACCTCGGTTTAGAGGTCATGGTTTGGTTCATTTTCAGTACAGTAAGAAAACAACAAAATATACATTTTTTGATTATTTATTTACCAAATTTGTAAACAATGGCTTGATCCTTTTAACATTGGGAACACTATAATAATTCTGCCCACGTTAATCCACATTAAACTGCCTCAAGTTGTTGCTTAAATGAAATAAAATGATGTTTCTTCTACATATAAAAAGTGCAACATTAGACAGTTTTAAGTCAACTCATCATGCTTAATTTATTACAGCATTGGGGAAGCCTGTAGTTGATTTTTATTATGTAAATGTTATATTTGTATCAACATGTGATAGCAGGGACCCTGCCATTCAAAACCAGGCTGCTACATTACTAATGATTAATGTAACTTTAGCTGAAAAAATAGTACAATAGCAATACTAGTGACTATTCATCCCTGAACACCATGGAGTTCATATAGGCTTTATGATGCACTTACATTATTATATACACTATCAGAGACAGAAATTCTTAATTTAATGTTTTTTTTTTGCTGCTTCAACACACCCCAATCAACACTGTCCGTAACACATACACACACGCACGCACACACACACCGCAACATGAGCTAACGTTGCGCTAAAAGCTATTTAGCCTTCACCTAAAGCCAGGACTGTGAGTGAGCTGAGCTGCAGTTTGTTTCTAGAAGGTCAACGGGCTCAAAGTGATGTTTAGGAAGTAGTTGACTTGGAAGTGTTTAGTATCATTTGGGGAGACCCCGTTGCTCCCCTGCCAAAGACCTATCTGCTTGACGCTGAAGCGCTGATGACATGCGCTCTGAGTACACCCCGCTGATTGGCTGTTACCGCTACGGTTGTAACCAATCAGATGGTTGTGTGGGAGTTACAATGCTGGGTGCTGTGTACAGACAGAGACAGAGGCAGAACGGAGCGAAACAGCTTGTTAAGACTTAAGCATAGGCGGCTACTTCATATGTTTGTGTGGAACTCGTTCGGTACTCCTCTGCACCGAACCAGAACCCCCGTACCGAAACGGTTCAATACAAATACACGTACCGTTACACCCCTAGTAAATACTGTATAATATAGTATTTAATATATTAAATATAATATAGTAAGTATAGTAATATAGTATAAGGGCAGCTTTACGATGTTGCCTGTTCGAATAACGTCAATACGACTCTGTAATAATAAACATATTAAGGATATATGGATGATTAATCATCCGTATACCTCAAGTGTACACTTTCTGCATTATTACAGGCCTGTCAGGCTAAAATGGCTACTGAAGCACAGGTTTGGGACACAAATATTTGAGTTGCTAGACCATTGATCCTGACTAAACATGCCCAATTCTTTCTGCTTGTAAAAAGGTTATATGACGGTTTTTACCACATTTAATCTGTTAGGATATGCTTCATTCACAGCTATGAGTACAAACTTTGTACCGTGTTTATCTAAACATATTGTGGATCGCTCCCCTGTTTCTTCTGTATTTGTGCAGCAGTTAAATTATGTAAGCAAACAAGTTATTTTTATAAGGCATGGAGGGCATCTGAAGAAGGTAAAAATGTGTTGTATCATCACCGAGTACCCTGACCAATAATGTGTCTTTGGTCTTGTATGATATCAAGTTTATGAATGGTGTAATATGAAGTTATGACAGAGATGTTTTGTATCTCGTTCCACCTCCCACACACCTCTGTCGGAAACTGAGTATTTAGGACAAAAAGTGCTACCCCCGGAGGACCGTCTGGCATATTTGAAGTTGATACTTTTTCATCTTTTCTGTGACACAAAGACGCACGTTTGGCGGCTGTATAATTACAACATGTGACGACACCTTCCATCCCATTGATAGCAAAACTGGAGGCAGACAAGCGTCCTGACAATGTGGAACAAAGGTTGTTTGAGCAGCAGCTCCCTCTGTGATTTGTCTCTATGACGGCAATGACTAGTTCGCTTGCCAGTCTCTTGACTTCACCGACTCAACCGGTGCTGGTCGGCGAGGGGGGCCGGCTGTGTGGGCATCCTGGAAATGAAAGGATGGATTGATCAGGGCTCAGCTTCCTCTGTCCATTGTGGCAGGGAGACTGGGCCTATTGATTGAGCTTTGTGCGTCTCTCCCATTAAGAGCTACTCTGTCAAGGAAGTGTACAAATCAACTTGGGGACATCTCTGGCGCTGATTGTGGCGATGCCCTTTTGGAGCTGGTGTCTTTTTTTTAAACTTACTGCAGTAATGTTAAGACTGTAATTGACCTAATACTGCAACTCTTGTGCAAGCTCATTTCAATCAGATGGATTCTGCACGGCTTGGCAGCTTGAGTCGGTTGACTCATTTAACTCACTGTGCCCTTAGGCTGACTCTCATTGAGCAATGTCCTGTCAGAGATTTGTTTCTCTAGTTTCGATTGAGCTGCCTTAGATGCAAATGAGGCTCTGGCCTTCTGTGTACATTGTTTGACCAAAATGCCACCTTTGTTTACCTTTCCAGATGGATAACTGTTGTAACTACACAGCACATCTCCCTGGATGCAACATCCCCACCATGTTAGCATAAGGGTTGTTTACGCAAGACGAGAAACACTGTTGTGTGGGACGATTGTTAAATGGTAAATGGGTTATACTTCTATAGCGCTTTTCTACCTTCAAGGTACTCAAAGCGCTTCGACACATTTTCCACATTCACCCATTCACACACACATTCACACACTGATGGTGGGAGCTGCCATGCAAGGCCCTAACCAAGACCCATCAGGAGCAAGGGTGAAGTGTCTTGCTCAAGGACACAACGGATGTGACTTGGTTGGTAGAAGGCGGGGAAACCTGGAACCCTCAGGTTGCTGGCACGGCCACTCTCCCAACGGCGCTACGCCGTCCCTTGTTAACAAGTTTTGGTTTGAAAAAGTGTATCAGAGTGGGTGTTTTTCCGAACTAAAGTGTTACTGTTTCCATCAAATCCAGGGATTCACTATGACATTCACTTAAGTAATTGATCCTGAAATTTTGTAAAGTGTGTAGAATTGGTTATAGCCAGCAGATGCACTTTCTTAAATCAGACCATGACCTCAGTTTTTAGGGTCTACGTTGAGCTACATCTATGCAGACCTCATTTCCTGGCAACAATTTTCGCACAATTGACCATTATTCCCCATAATCGATCAATGATATTTAGTCAAATGTACATGCTTTGTCTAAACACTTAAATGGTAGCCTGTAAAAACAGTGGTTTTATGTGTTCAGTCTGGAATGTGACTGGAGGTATGTCACAGTGAAAACATGAATGGCAGAAATCAATGCTATACAACAAGTGCTTTTCAAAGTTTTCAACTACTAGCAGCATTCACATCCAGAATATGACAATCAAAAACGTGAACTATTCCTTTACAAAATGATGTTACCGACTACTGGGTTTTAGTTTTTTTTCAAACGAAAAGCTGTCCTTTTGAATAAGTCGCTGTCTTGTAAACGTACTGCTACCTTGCTGGTGGAAGCCTGCATGGGTGATATGGCAAAGGCTCTAATCCCCGCTGCTAAGAATTGTAAGATAAAATCTGTCTGGTGCCAGAGGTTACAAAAAAAAGAAAACAATCATCACTGCAGCACAACATTGCAAAAGCTTGTCACTTAACAATGATGGAATAGTACCTTGGGGAAAATATGTGTTTTTTAATGTTAGATGTTGGGAACTAAATAATAGTGCAGAATAAATTGCACTCTATAAGGGCAGCAAACAAACATGGGTATAGCAAAGTGGAGACTGTGTAGCGCAGTGGTCACCAAACTTTTCGAGCCCAAGATTCTGGTCTCGGCCTATATATATATATATATATATATATATATATATATATATATGTATGTATGTATGTATGTATGTATGTGTATGTGTATGTGTATATGTATGTATGTGTATATATGTATGTATGTGTATATATATGTATGTATGTATATGTATATATGTGTATATATGTATATGTATATATATGTATGTATGTGTGTATATGTATATATATGTATGTATGTGTATATATATATATGTATGTGTGTGTATATATATATATATATATATATATATATATATATATATATGTATGTGTGTATATATATATATATGTATGTATGTGTATATATCAATCAATCAATGTTTACTTATATAGCCCTAAATCCCTAGTGTCTCAAAGGGCTGCACAAACCACAACGACATCCTCGGTATAATATATATATATATATATATATATATATATATATATATATAAATATATACAAAAGATTGACTGGTCAATCACAATCGACGGGTTGGCGACCCCTGATGTAGCATAATACTGCAGTCACAGCAACAGGATAGGTTATAATTAATGTGTGTTTGTTTTTGTGATGTCTAGTAGGGCTGTTGCGATCGATTATTTTAATCATCAAATAATCTCATTGATTAATTTGCTTGAGTAATTGGATAAAACACTATATGGCTTCAATAAACATTTTAGGAAAAATAGTTGAAATAAAAAAATATTTTTTGATGACCTTTTTATCCCTTTTTTCTTGTAAACGCACATCATCAACATTGCCCCCAAAAGCTGCCTTGGTGCATTTTCATAAGGCACACGTCACAAGACATACTTTTTTAGTTCTATTGCAGTCTCTCTGTACATGAAATTAAATTATTGCTTGTTGGTGTTGTCCATAGTTTTATCCAGTACCTCCATAGCTCTGTGGGTGGCTTTTCCTACAACCCAGTTTTGCGATGTAGGATGATTAGGACCATGTGTTTCCATCGCTGGTCAGCCGTGTGGGGACAGGTGGAATGCAGTAGGATTTACTTGCTGCTAAAGCTTACTTATACGTATTCACAGTTTATTCCCATAATTAGTACCACCATCTGAGTTTGTCAATGTGATGCTTTTGATTTTATGTCAAGATGTCATTCTGGTCACGTGTGACAGAGGGTGTGTGTTAGATGGGAGTAAAGCATGGGGTGTCCCAGCTGTATGAATCAGTTGGTGGATTGCGGATGACCGTTGGTGTGCACCTGGGTGGGATCAGGTCTATCAGAGCAAACAAGGCTTCCAAAAATGATGATCGTGTTAGCGGCTTAATAAGAACAGCTACAAGGGAGTGTACTCCAGTTATTTCAGTCAAACCTGATGGGCATCCCAAAAGCTGCTCCTGGAAGCGGGACACACATTAAACAGCTGCACTTTACGCCGAGCACACTAAAGCAAATCACAAAGTGCGTTATGTAATAAACAAGCGTTTCCAAGGTAATGCTTGGTTTGCTAATAGGGTGTGCTAGATTTCCGAAGCTTGGTAAAGCTTCTTTTCGAACACAGCGAACGTTTCTAATTCTCTGTTTGTTATATGATTACAAGAATTATGCCTGTTATTCCTTTTTGACAGATCCTAATGCTACTCCAAAACGATTTAATTACAGTTTGTTTAACGTGAATGTGCTGTCCTTTCCTTGACCCCCATCAATGACAGGTACAATGGCTCTCTGCCCAATGGAGATCGCGGTAGACGGAAAAGCAGATTTGCGCTATACAAGAGGACCAAAGCCAACGGTGTTAAGCCAAGCACAGTGCACATTCTCAACACACCCCAAGACAGCAAGGTGAGACACCAGTGAGATCTGCTTTGGTTTAAGTCCTTAAGTAGTCCCATGTGTATGCACTTTTGCTCACTGACTAGTATGGAATGTGTATCGTGGCTTCCATATTGTTTGCAGACCTCAATGTTGACATTTCCAGTGACTAACACTCGTTCTTTGCCAGGCCTCATAGCTTATCTTTTCTCCTAAGAGGCTGCCAGAAACCACCAGGTCCAGTAGAACACGTTGGGTCTTCTGCATTCCTGCCTTTGGTCTCTGAACAACACTGCTAAAAGCAGAGGAATTGCTTACCTATGCACCTTCTAGCTTGTTGCTAGTTAAGCTCCCTGGCCAAAGGCCCACAGGCTCATGTTACTCTTACCATGTGGAACTTGACTCTTATGGTTTTTTTCTGCTAGTTGCTTCCCTTGTTGTCTTTTTTTGAACAGTAAGAAGAATGTTAACATTCGCATTAACTCCACCTCCTCTATTGAGTCCCTGCCACACACGCTGCTACCAGCCGAATTCAAAACCATGAGGGTGAGCTGAGCAGGAAGTTGTCACAGTTGGCTGACCTTCGACTCCAAGCCCTACACAAGGGTCCAAAATAGCCCAAAAGAAAAAAGTAGCATGTTAAACTTTATTTTAAGGGAATCCTTATTAGAGAAGAACAGAAAGAAGCTGAGAGAAGTGAGCCTTATTTACTTTTCCACAGAAGTCTCCTAGCCCACTCTCGGTACATTGAAATAAGTAAAACTATTGTATAATTTGGCCTGTAGACTCTTTTTTAAAAACATGTGTAAACACCTTTGAATTAGTTTGTTTCTCACTTTTAAAAAAATAGTTTTAACATATTTTGAAGAAACTACAATATAAAACATGTTTCCAGTTATTTCACCTTTTTTTGTCAAGCACATAACTCCACGTGTTCAATCATAGTTTTGAGGCCTTCATTGACGATCTACAATGTTAATAGTCAAGAAAATAAAGAAAACGCATTGAATGAGAAGGTGTGTCCAAACTTTTGGCCGTTACTGTATATTTAAAAAAAAAACATGTTTTAACATTAACGTATGTTTTTCTTATATTGCTTTACTCTATTTTTCCAATTGATGCTGCTTATTGTGAAATGAAACACTGGCTACACCATACGTTGCCCTCCTTTATTGTTGCAATATAATTTGCCAAATATGTAAAGAGTTATTTGAATTATAGATGGGGAAAAATACTTGAGGTGGTTTATTCATATTCTCCACAATGAAGTCACTGAAAAACTAAGTACACAAAGGAATGTACATCAATTTACGCATGAAGTGCACTAACATGTAGGACTCACATTAAATGAATTATACGGTTTGGAATAAACTGAAAAAAGCAAAATAGTCATACAGGAGGAAGGCTGGCTCTAATGCTGCTAGCTTCATGCTAATGTAAACCGGACCAGCTCATTGACAGGCTAGTGAAAATTAGCAGGTCCAATCACAGGGCAAATATGGACAGTCGTTCACAGTCACATTCATAGACGTACAATTTAGAGTCCAGTTACTTTACTGTTGGTAGTAGTGTCGTAATTAGGGTTCATGGACTTGAACAAGAAATGCATTGATTAACTTGACATACCTTTCTCTTGAACTTTCTGTCTTTGTTTTATGCCGAGTGCCAACTCCATTTTAAGGTCGATCAGGTGTCCGACCAGTTGTAGCGCTAATGCAAAGAGTTGATTTGGATGTGTGTTTTTGAAAATAAAGCAGAGGAACAATTTTATGATATTTGAATAGAAGTGGGAATGTTTGGGCACCTCATAATTTGTTTATGATTCAGGAGCTACCATTCAATTAAACATATATTAATGATTCATCTTTAATTTATGTATAGTGATGCAGTTTTACTTTTGTTTCACTAAACAAGCATTTATCACTTGCACCGT
Source organism: Nerophis ophidion (assembly GCF_033978795.1). Taxonomy (NCBI): domain Eukaryota; kingdom Metazoa; phylum Chordata; class Actinopteri; order Syngnathiformes; family Syngnathidae; genus Nerophis; species Nerophis ophidion. The sequence goes on from NC_084613.1 coordinate 43,925,198, forward strand.
TAACAAAAAAACAACTCATATGGAGGAAGAAACCTTTAAATTAATTCCCACATGTATTATATTTAAGAAAATGAGTGCAAAACTGGACCATAAGTGCCCAGTAATAATGGAACTCTCATTGAGGTGGTTAGCTGCAGTCATCCAAATTTTAGAACTGCGGGGGGAACATGCTTAATCAATCAATCAATGTTTATTTATATAGCCCTAAATCACGAGTGTCTCAAATGGCTGCACAAGCCACAACGACATCCTCGGTTCGTATCGTGCTTCAGAGCCGGCTTGGAAAAGCTGTGCACTACAAAATGTCCTCACTGAAGTCATTAATCCCGACCTCATGTTGAATAAAAATAAAATCAGCACTAATTTTTTTAGTCAATTATTGTTTTTATATATTGTGCTCCTAAGTTAATTTTGCTGATCAGTTTAAATAAAGTAATTGTTTATTGAGTTATTTACATTTTTAAGTATCAAATTGTTCAAGAAGGTTAAAGTATAAAAAAGGAATATATATTTTTTTATTTCAGGCAAAATGAGCTTTAGATCTTTTCAGTTACAGACTATTAACTTTATTTATTGTAAGGTGATCTATGTTTTATTGTTTTCTTTAATGTTAAGGATACAATGTTCTGCAGAGGTTTACTTTTAACAATTTTATAGACAAATACTATTTATAGTGGGTAGTAAGGGGAGGGGGGGGGGTCAGCATAACAGAAAATAATTGAAAAGCACTGTCTTAAGGTTACTAATACCACAATTTTCCGCCAAAACAGACCAGCGAAAAATTAAATGGTGGACAAATAAGCAGAAAGCGGTCAGTGTTGAAAAGATTGTTTTAGCAGTGGTTAAAATATACTTAGGTCAATATCCCACTGCTCTGCCTCCTCACCCACACGCTGCCTCGTATACACAAACAATTGTTTCGCTGCCACAGTAACTCCATCCATCCATCCCTTTTCTACCGCTTATTCCGTTTGGGGTTGCGGGGGGCGCTGGTACCTATCTCAGCTACAATCTGGAAGAAGGCGGCGTACACCCTGGACAAGTTGCCACCTCATCGCAGGGCCAACACAGATAGACAGACAACATTCACACTCACATTCACACACGAGGGCCAATTTAGTTTTGCCAATCAACCTATCCCCAGGTGCATGTCTTTGGAAGCCGGAGTACCCGGAGGGAACCCACGCAGTCACGGGGAGAACATGCAAATTTCACACAGAAAGATCCCCAGCCCAGGATTGAACCCATAACTACTCAGGCCCTTTGTGCCACAGAAACTATTAAGAACTAAAATTCTTGCCCTTTTCATAAAAAATGTTGACTCCAGTTGCAAAAATCCCTTGAAATTCTCACAAATGGTACACGACTGACACCAACATGAATTGGGGGGGAGGCACGTTTTGTGTGAATATGCTTCAGTTTAATGACTCATTCCATTTTATTTAGACATACAATAAAGTTGCATGATATTTTAATCTTTTTTTTGGCAATGTGAACGACTACAGTAAAAAGGTCGGATTTAACAAAAATTCCAAAATGGGCATCTTGCCCTGCGGTGTGAACGTAGCCGTGAAGTATTATAGCTCTCAATGTATTTCAGTGAGGGATAAAAATATCCTCAGTCAAGACAGTTATTCATACTTTATATGGGGACACAAAGAAGGAAATGTCCATATTAGGGCTTTAGCTTTCAATTATTTTAATGAGTAATTTATCAATAGGTTTGTTTTAATTGACTGAATAGTTGTATGAACCAAACTTTATAGCCCCAATGCCCATTTCTGGAACAAATATTTATACAAAGTTTTCTGCATGCCATAACCTGATTTTCTTTCTAAAATATGCTCACCATTTTAATTGAAAGAAAATAAGAGGTATGTGCTGTTTGCCACCAAACAAAATAAAATATCCACACACCGCCACTCTCATGTGCGCTCTATTCCAGAAACCGTGCAGTACTTAAAGTTCCCGGCACTCAACTGCAGGCCGGATTTTATCCGTTTGTTATTAGTTCCACTCACTAACTGATTATTCGAAAGGACAGAATATAAATGGAGGATTTTTTAACGTCCAGAAGCAAGGCAGACATCATTTAAACACACAATAAAATATTACCAACAATATGGGACTTGTACAGGGTATATGCAGTCTTCCGCCCGAATGGAGCTGAGATAGGCTCCAGCACCCCCCACGACCCCAAAAGGGACAAGTAGAAAATGGTTGGATGGATGTGGAAAGTTATTGTATGTTATCTGTAAGACCCTCGAGGTTTGTCGCCTCCTAATGTTTGCAAGGCTCACAAAAGGGACAAGCGGTCGAAAATGGATGGATGTAAACAAGGACTTCAACGACACGTGTGAAAATGGAAGAGACCAATTTACAAATGAAAGTCCATGTAAACGTGTGATGAAGTCACAACAAAGAGCTCTCCATGAATGATCCTATTCCAGTCTTCACCTGTAGTCTTAGTTTTGAATCTTTGCACTAATTTCTGTGCATGAATATTTTGACGGAAAAATATATCTCATGCATGCATTTTATTTGCTGTTGAACAGGTGGAACACCATTTGTTTGTGAGGGAAACCCACGTGCGATGACAGTTGTTACAACTTGAAAGTGGTGGCACGTTGACCCACTTTCTCCCTCTTCTGCTCCCGCACATGATAAAGAGGGGGTTGGTTGTTTGGGGTGAGGGGGCGGATTTGCAGATTAGAGCAGGATGATAGTTGCATGTGGTAACATGTCAGTGGGAGCCGAGTGCATCCAAGCTGCACAGAGGCAGTGCTGAGGGTCGCCGAGCTAGTGCTAACTGAGGCCAGTGGGCGGTTTATTGTCTCTATTGTTGCAGTGTTACCTTGCACACATTTCTCGCTTCCTCCTCCACATACTTCTGCTCCAGACATTTTGTCATGAAGAGAAATAGATGCCAAGAAGTGCAGCAATGTATAGTTGGGTTTGTTGTTCCCTTTAGTCGCAACTTGACGCCTGAAACAACGCTATGATTGCGTAAGAAGTTTTTGTTTGCAAACCTTAAGCACATAAACATTGAAGCTTGTTTCCTGACTTTACAATGAATGCACAACCTTGCTGTTACCATTAAGTTTGCAATGCAGTAACGTTTTTGGTGGTAAGTAGTTTTTTTCATGTTTTATGTTTTAGGCCGTGAACTCTAAAGGCCAACACAGCATCTCCTACACGCTCTCTCGGAACCACACAGTGGTGGTGGAGTACAGCTATGATAAAGACACGGACATGTTTCAGGTAAAAAAAAACATTCCTGTAAGATTTTTGCAGTTTTTTGAATAGTCTTTGACAGTGTTTTAAACAAAATTACATGTGCATTTCATAGCACATTGAGGGAATGATAAGGAACTGGAAAATGCATGTATCAATGAATTACAAAAATAGTCAAACGGATTATCAAGACCAGATAATTAGATATAGCACTTACATATTTGTATTGTGTGTGCACTGAGTTGAAAGACAAATATTTTCATTTCAAAAGAAAATATTTTAATATATATTGAATATTTTTTGACGGCAGTTAACTGCCCCCACAATGAATCCATGACCAACGTTCCTTCTAAGGCATGGGTGTCAAACTCTGGCCCACGGGCCAAATTTGGCCCGCCATGTGTTTTCATTTGGCCTTTGAGGCAATATCAAATTAATATTATAGCTGGCCCGCCGGCATTATACAGCGGCGGTGTCGCTGTAACACCGCATTCACCGCTAATACTCATACTTGACCATCCATGTTTATTGTATGTGTTTAATGAAACACATAGTCAAATAAACAATAACACAGCAGGTGTTCCAGGAAAGCGTAGAATATAAAAAAGAACAAATGAAAAATGGGCGTCAATTTCCATTGCTTATTTACCATATTTTTTTCTATGAATATTCAGTATCTGAATGTATGATTACAGAAAATACAACCGGCTTGCCCTAAGACTTGTGCTGCTGAATAAATGCTATGAAAATAGTGCATGTCCGCTTTTTTTGCTCACCACACAGCAACATGAATGTTTGTGCAATAAAATGTCACAAAATCCCCAAAATCGAGGTGAAAAGGTCACCATACATATATAAATACTACATTAGATTAGTTAATTATTTCATGTCTTGTGTTTTTTTTATTTGCTTGTTTCAAATAGATTGGCCGTTCCACTGAGAGTCCCATCGACTTTGTGGTGACAGACACCATAGCGGGAGGCCAAGAGGGCGATGAGACTCCCATCACACAGAGCACCATCTCACGTTTTGCCTGTCGGGTCGTCTGTGAGCGCAACCCTCCTTACACGGCTCGTATCTACGCAGCCGGGTTTGACTCTTCCAAGAATATCTTCCTTGGGGTAATTACTTGTTAGAATACTCTCAAAGATAAATATGTAGTGTGTACTTGTCAATTAATGTGTGCTAATGAAATGTTGTACGATTTTTTTTATAACCTTATTAATGTTCCTGTATGAGCTGTGTGCAATTCAAAACAATATGTCATGCAAAAACACGTGGATTGTATACACTGAAAACTTTATATTTTGCCTTTTACAATGACTTTTACAGCTGGAAATACATACTACGTTCATTAAACTCAACTGGAAAATCTAATCTAATAAATCAAATGTAGTTCAAATAGTAAAGTGCAAATACAATGCTTGATTTCATAAATAAAGCCAGTACAACAGTTTGCATTAGGGCTGCAAGATTAATCGTCATCGAAATGACATTGAGGTTTTAATTAGTGTGGTAACGTAACCGCAATTTATTTCTTTGCCATCACCAGCTTTTGAGTGACAGATATGTTTTGCATACAAAATTGTTGATCCTGGCATTTGTTCGCCTCTTGCTTCAGAATCAGTATCAGCTTTATTGTCATTACGCAGGGTAACGAGATTGAAGCCATTCCATAAAGCGTGTGCATGCAAGAAAACAATATGTAAATATATAAAAATACTTTAAAAAAAATATGAAAAAAAAACAGGAAAAAGTCTACATCGTTATAAGCACCTGAGCGTATTTATTCAACAGTAAAATTACCTGAACGCAGTGAGCCCTTTTTTCAGTCATCCACAATCTTTGTCTCGGTGGGCAGACAGCGAGACCACCAGCTTTACACACATGGGAAGCACAGACAGACAGCCTCCTTACTTGAGATCGCAAGTGAGGAGAAAATATGATTAAAAATCCAAATGTCCTGTCGGGGTAATATTTCAGCTTCAAATCAAAATGAGCCCATCAACACGGACGAACGAGCGAGAATGAGGGGATCACGTGATGCAACAATCAAAAAGACAACGTCCGACCTAGTTTTTCCAACTGGAAGAAAATGCATATTTTATCGTACATATTATCTTACAGAAATGAGAGTCCATTTTTTTTGTTTAATTATTTAGGATATGAAATATATTTACCTTTTAATTACAGTACAGGGGTGAAGAATCCCACAGTAATTAGAATAAATGTTTATACCCTTTTAAATAGTTGTTTGCATTATTAATATAGTAATTTATGTATTATTATTACACTGTAAACACTGTATAGTTTTTGTCGGTTATTTTTTTTCAGTTAAGGAGATGATGTAGACCAGTGGTCCCCAACCTTTTTGTAGCTGCGGACCGGTCAACGCTTGAAAATTTGTCCCACTGACCGGGGGGTGGGGAGTATTTTTATTTTTATTTTTTTTCCATAAAGAAATACAATCGTGTGCTTACGGACCGTATCCCTGCAGACTGTATTGATCTATATTGATATAATGTATATATTGTGTTTTTTTATGTTGATTTAATAATTAAAAAAAAAAATTTTTTTAATTTTTTGTGGTTGGGGACCACTGATGTAGACAAAAGCTCGGAGTCTCTCTACATGAAGTCAAATATTTTTTAAGTAAGTTATTGCATATTGTTCTAGTGTGTGGCATCTTGGAAAAAAGAATGTTGAATGACAGTCCAGAAGTAACATGTCTTCCTTCACTCTTTATTTTTGCAGTTTTAACACAGTTTTATGTATAAAATTATACAAATCTCAAATTGAATCTTGATTACAATTTTGGACAGAAAAAGCGCAATTACGTTTAGTTTTTTTTTTTCTTTTTTTTTTCTAAATCGTGCAGCTCCAGTTTACATGGGCTATGCTTCCTCCTTGCTCCCAGGAAAAAGCTGCAAAATGGAAGAACCCTGATGGTCACATGGATGGCCTGACAACCAATGGTGTGCTGGTGATGCACCCCAAAGGTGGCTTCACAGAGGAATCCAAGCCCGGCGTATGGCGAGAGATTTCAGTGTGTGGGGATGTTTACACCCTGAGAGAGACACGCTCTGCACAGACTCCAGGCAAACTGGTTAGTGGTTGCTACACATTTGACACAGAGCTTAATGGTTCTTTACAGTACTCTTAAGGGATAGTCTCAAACCTCATCAATATAGTGTTTTTACTTAAATAGCAATTTCCGCCCTGATGGACAACAAGGCTTGTGCAAAATTCCAAGTTGGAATTTCAATTGAATTGACTCCACCGTGCAGGATGTTGAATTGGAAATATAGGAAATTAAATTCATTACAAAATCAAATAAATTCCTTATAGCCAAGTAACTGGAAGAAGTTTTCATGTTTAACAAAGATTTTGGCCTCAATATTTTTAATACTTTCAAGTTAAATACATTTACCCTCCATTTTGAATACTTGTATAAAGTAAAGCATTCTGGAAAAATGAAGTATTTCCCCACCATACTCCATAATTTGAAAGTAACAATATTTAGGACTTTTATACCTATGCTATCATTCCAAAAGGTAATATGCTAATAGATCCCATTCTAAGAAGATAGCGCTTGGGAACAATATCGATGATTTTTAGTTTAATTAGGGCTGCCAACTTGTGAGAAAACTTAGGAATGAAACTTCATAGCATGCAGTTGAAATGTATGATTGGCATAGTTGTTGGTACCACCACACATCCTATATATTTATATTATGTTATGTGTCATCCTATTGAAACATACCGATAGTTGATCTGTTTCCCATAAAAAATGGGGTCCTGGTATTAAAAGTAAAAGAGTTATTCTGTACTATAGTGCCTGACGGGGATAAACACAGCAATGTTCCAAACACACACAAATTACCAAAACAAATGCAACCCTGGTCTTGGGGCGGCATAACTCGGTTGGTTGAGTGGCCGTGCCAGCAACTTGAGGGTTCCAGGTTCGATTCCCGCTTCCGCTATCCTAGTCATTGTCAGACTAGACAGAATCAGACATACTTTATTAATCCTCGAGGGGAAATTAAAGTTTTCAGCACAATCCCATTCAAGATCAGACAAACATTACAGAGAGACAGAACAGGAAAGCTGACGGGTCTGCCAACTTCCGGTGTCGTGTCCTTGGGCAAAACACTTTACCCACCTTCTCCCAGTGCCACCCACACTGGTTTAAAAATGTAACTTAGATAATGGGTTTCACAATGTAAAGCGCTTTGAGTCAGTAGAGAAAAGCGCTATATAAACATAATTCACTTCACTTAACTATACCAATGAGGGCACCCAGGTTATGTTCTCTCTCTCTCTCTCTCTCTCTCTCTCTCTCTCTATATATATTTTTTTTTTGAACGTGGCAAAAAGATGATGAAGCCTAACCCAGTTGCACTTGGGCAGAAGGCAGGGTGTTTACCCTGGACAAGTCGCCACCATATCGCAAGGCCAACACTGCGATGAGGTGGTGAAAATTCATTGTGTTGCTCAAGGTAATATTATTTATATTGTGCTGGCATACAAATCATTTAAGCCTTTTAAATCTCCTTCGTTGACCACCAATTTTTGACCTCGGTGTTTTGTCAAATTCAAAACGCACACAAACCCCCAAAACACATGGAATAGGGGGGAAATACAACTCATTAATAAGATAGCTAGTTAAAAAAAAAAAAGGAAATACAGAAAATTTACCGTTTAAATCCGCAAACTTTCGTCTGAAAAGCCCGCTTATGTATTTGAATATTCCACTCCGACCTGGGGGCCATTTAAGGGTTTACTTCCAAGTAGCATGCTAATAAGTAAGTAGGGTCAACTGGGACAAACTTTAATATATTATTAAATAACTACTTAGTTGTGTCAATTATTTAAAACAATCAAAAAATTGAATCAATAATTAATGAAATCATGAAAAATTAATAAATGATTTATCATGTTACTTTAAATGACTGGCACATTTAATAACACATGTCTGTATTTAATTAAATTGTAATTGATTGACACATTGCTTAAAGATTAATTCATTTAATTTTGTCCCGTTTGGCCCTCCACAGCTCCCTTCCGGTTTCATCTTACTTTTCCCTGTATTGCATATGTTTACGGGGTTTTTGTGTGTTGTGGAGGTGTCAGGACAGGACAAAGCATTGTTCATTTTGTGCATGTTTATTCTGTTGAGGTGCCTTCAGCATGAATGTCAGAATCATCTTCTCGCGTCCTGCAATGCCCGCTTACAAGACAATTAGCACACCCCTTTTTTAATAGGCATAGATGTTCTTTTTTTAAGTATGCCAGAAGTCATTGAGGATGACAAAAACAGTCAGTAATTTAGCTTAGAAATACGTGTGTCATTGGAACCATCTGCAATAACGGTGTAGTTATGGCCCGTCTTTGAATTGTGCCACCAACTCTTGCTTTTTTCAAACCTTGCATTGTTAGTCGTGGAATTTCCAGATGACTTGCAATAATCAATGACAATCCGATGCAAAGAATGGAGGGAGAAAGTCCTGTGATCCAGCGTTGCTCAAATAAACTGGCATCATTCAAACATTATAGCATCACAACACAGGCGTATTCCTGTCTATCAATCTTTGCAACATCCCTTCAGGAGAGACTTCCAACAGTTATTTTTTGGTCAGTTATGCTTTCTGTATGTCGTTCTGAGAATCAAGAAGGAGCATTTGTCACACACTGCTACTCATCTAGAAATGAGACTGTGTGAGGTTAAAAAAAACAACTTGTAAAACATTTCTTTGAAACGAACATTTCCCTCTTTTTGTTAAAAGTGGGTCGTACCACAAATTTGTTTAGAAAACATTATTACATAATGAGATAAGGCATGATCGGTTACGTGCTGATACTGCACCACCTGACTGGTTTCTTAGTTTTAGATGCTTTTAATTTGAGTCTGAAAGCATAGTCTTGTTCTGTGTTTGTAAGATAATGAGGCATCATCGATAGATACAGCAACAGTAGTGATAAGAAAAAGGTGCAAAATGTAGCATGATCTTTTATATACAGATACTGCACCTTATCCATTTTCTTGTGGGGAGCTCCACTTTTTTTTTTTAATGTTGCCGATTGTTCAGAATCATTATGAAAGACATGATGACTGATGTATTTTTTTAATACTTTCTAACTCGTAAATAAGTCTGCTCACAGCAAACCCAATAAGAGGTCCTTTATTCCAGATATAAAACCCAATAAATAACCATCCAAAAAGTGCATTATGTGACTTGAATATTAACCAAGCATTGGTGATATTGTTATTATAAACTCTAACGCAGACAAACTATTTATAGTAGGGACGTGATCACTACCGTGTGTCCCCATGTTTACATTGCGTGGCCTGCTGCTTCCTTGCTCCCTGTAAATTTATTGTAGATCATAAATCCTGCTTCCTACCTGGATAGTAGAAAATGTACACTTTCACAGCCAACTTAAGCCCAGAAGTGACGAGAACAACACAAAAAAACGCTTGGTCCCCACCCCCTTTTCACCGCAGGGATTATTAGTCATTCTTCATCTGAAATGGGAATATAAAAATATTCCATCAGTCGGCATTTTAATCCCAGCAGACATTGTACGATAAGTGATGTTTTATTATGTTTGTTGGCTCTCATAAAGCCTACAGTGAGCAGTCATCAGTGATGTTGTCGAAGGTAAAAGAAAACCAGATTTTTTTTGTTATATTAACGCGCCAAGTATTTCTAAAATGATCCAAATATGTAAATATTAAATGTTATTAAATATGTCTGTTACTTCATTACCTATATACTTACATCATGTACAGAAAATCATAATGGAGGTGTTTGGATGATTTTAAGGGCTTTTATAGGCAGAATAGAGCGACTGCCTTAGGCTCCATTGTAACCGGACTTTTAAACGCATTTTCTTGCTATTAAGAATGCAGTGAAACATACATTTTGTTTCATGATGATTGAACGATAGACAAAATAAATAAAAAATTGCAGTTTCCCCTTTAAAAAGTAAAACAAGGGTTCTCTTCTGCCCTTCTGCTGATCCGGCACTTACTTCATAAGGCATCCTTACACCTTATGCTCACGGCGATTGCGTGAGTGTTAGCAGTCCTGGTTTCATACTTTTGTCTAAAATGCTCAGTTACAATGCTAGCAAGATGGCGAGCCAAGTTATAATATCCATGATATTTATGCCTACAAAACTGACTAATGTGCTAACAGTTATAATGTTAGCTAGATGGCACCAAGTAATGATATCCATTACCGTTCCATAAGTTAGAGGTGAACTGAACTTTTTTGGAACTTTGCTTATAATACACAACCCTTATGAGAGACCTGAACACTGATATATCTTTTTTTAATGCATTGTAATTCGTAAATAAAAGTCTGTTTACAATGGAGCCATGACATCATTGCGTCTTTTCTGACCATAAAGCCCCATAAATAACCATCTTAAAAGTGCCAAAGATACTCCATTTCATGGACTAAATATTACCTAAGTATTAGTGATATTGTTATTATAATATCTTAATGTCAAGGACCTACATTTAGCGGCATATTGATCAAAGAGGTAACTTCCTCTTTCTGCTATATTGACATCATAAGCTGGTGAGCTGCTTTCTCGCCTCGGAGCTTGTGAAAGTTAATTGTGGATTATAAATCATACCTCTCACCTTGATAGTGAAATGATGTGGACATTAACTAAAAAGTTGGTACATTTTGACAGCTAACTTAGATCCGTAAATGTCGTAAAAGACCCAAAAAGATGCTTCGTTACCACCCTCCTCACTTTTTTTTGCGAGGATCATGAGTCATTCTCGATCCAAACGGCAATATATCAACATCCAATCAGTCAGCATCCTAATGATAATAGACAAAAGTGAATGTTGTGGTGTGTGTTTTTAATTAATGCACTGCCGTATGCTTAAAATGAGCAAAATATGTACATTTTACATGTTATGAATGTGCCCGGTACAACATTAAATATATACTTACATCATGGATATAAAACCTTGATTGACGTGTTTGGATGTTTTAAGCACTTTATAGGCAGAATAGAGCAGGCTTTTTCCTTGCATGTTTTTACTAGTTAGAATTAATAAAGAAGAAAAAAACATGTGGGCTTGTCTTACATAGGAGTTGTGAATAATGCGCAAACTTCCGAAAAAAAAAGTGCAATTCCCCTTTTTAGAATGTTGACAAGCACCAAGAAACAATATCCATGACTTTTAGTGTATACCAAGAAAAAATGCTAAAACAACTAGCAGGACAGGTGTATAGCATGCTAAATGTCCTGAATGAGTTGAGCATTTTGAATTAGGAACGGTTTGAAATGGTTGTGAAATACGCCGAAATGATCAATTGGAATTTCATGGAATTTTAAATGTACTTCAACTCGAACTGTAATTATACTTCCTGTTTCCAAACTCACTTCAAATTCACAGAATGGAATTGGAATTTGGGAGACATTCTCAATTTAATTTGGAATTTTGCACAAGTACATCATGTCCCAACAAATTGGATTGTACACTTGAATAGAAAATATAAAGCTGACAACATACTGACTAATGGCGTCTACTAAAGCCGATATCAACCATGCCAGGGTGAACATTGGCGATGGGCATAATAATTACATAATAAATTCACTGATTATAATGAATTGATTGTTAATTAATTGTGTGTTAAAGCAATTGGGTCAAATTGGAGCGCACCACTTTGCTGTTTAAAGCCGAGTTGCTGTTGATTTTCCTCCTCGCCGATCAGACAGCATCTGCACTTCAATCAATCGAGCGTCCCTATTAAATGCCATTACTTACCTGTACAGTACACATGGCATCTGTAAAGCTGGTGTTTATGGTGGAGTTTTAGGAGAATATGCTGGTGGGGTAAACAAGTGATACATTAAATAAGAAATAGAAATAAATGGTAAGAAAAAGAAAAAAGGCAAAAATCTTCCTTTTTAGTGGGTGACAAAATCCTATAATATAGAATACATACTAAACGTAGTAGTTTGCAGTAAACCGATCTAATTTTAAATTTTTACTTTTGTTTAACATCTTAAAAATTAATGTCTAAAAATAAAATGAAATAGCTGCCTGGTACTCTCTGCAGTTGAGTAGTTCCTTGCAATTGCCCACTATGTGAAGAAATGTAGATTTACGATTATATCGTTTGTAATCGTGCGATGTTTCCTCTTCAGGTGGAGATTGAGAGTAATGTCCTCCAGGACGGCTCGCTGGTGGACTTGTGCGGCGCGACCTTGCTGTGGCGCACGGCTGAAGGCCTTTTTCACACCCCCACCCAAAAGCACCTGGAGGCCCTTCGGCAGGAAATCAACGCGGCGCGGCCCCAATGCCCAGTAGGTCTCAACACCCTCGCCTTCCCCAGCATCCAACGCAGCCGCGCCCTCTCCTGCCTGGAAGACAAGCAGCCGTGGGTGTACTTGGCGTGCGGCCACGTGCACGGTTACCACAACTGGGGTCATCGGTCCGAGCAGGAGGCCAACACTCAGCGAGAGTGCCCCATGTGCAGGATGGTGGGCCCCTACGTGCCGCTCTGGCTGGGCTGCGAGCCCGCCTTCTACGTGGACACAGGCGCCCCCACGCACGCCTTCGTGCCGTGCGGACACGTGTGCTCGGAGAAGTCCGTGAAGTACTGGTCGGAGATCCCGCTGCCCCACGGCACCCACGCCTTCCACGCCGCCTGCCCCTTCTGCGCCACCCAGCTCAGCCTGGCTCAGGGCTGCTCCAAGCTCATCTTCCAAGGCCCGGTGGACTGAGCTCCTCGGGCCACTTCAACCACAACATGCTGTGAAATGGACCGTCATTTCCCTCTCGAGGGAAGGAAGCTCAGGTGGTTTTAGGATTGGACATGTGAAGCCCTTCCCTTCCAGAACCATCCACTGTTCCAGCTGTCCTGCCAAGCAACCGCTTCAAAGAAGAAAGGCCTGTTGGATTTGATTCTTTTTACTCTTTTTAAACTTGTGCAAGTGAATGTGAGGTTTTCAAGAGCCAGACAGCTGGACTGTTTGCTCGGAGGCCCTGATGCTCCTTTTTTCTTCCTTTAACCCCCAAACGGCATCTTCTAACCCTGTGGAGGTGGCTTTCATTTATTGGCGTGGGATACACAGAATTCAGTGCCTCTAATCCCATGAAGCCGTGGGAACATTGTACGATTGATGGCAAGAGGAGAGCTAGATTTGCATACGACAGCCCACAAGGATCATATTTGTATCAACAGAAGAGCTATTTTACTACACTGAGGCCCTCACACTGTTTTCTAATGCAAATGTTAATATATTTTCCTGCATAAATAATGTGTGCAGGAATGTTGTGATTGTGCGCGCGCGTGCTTCAGTTCACCTCCCTTATGATGTCTCAGCCAATGATTGTACCGGATTACAGCCTATTGATGGAACAGATAAGACATACTTGTCTTGTCTACTGTACCCACACCCCCGTCTGCACTGTTGTTGGCTTCGTCCCCGCATTGGCGGCGCTCCAGCCAAGAAACCTGGGTATCGCCTCAGCAGCGTGCAGAGATTATACCAAATATAAGGAGGAGCTACTTTCCCCGCGCCCGCTCACCACGTCTCAAAAGTGGTAAACAATCCCTCAACCCGAACCGCTGCTCCGGCGCGACGTTGACAGCTTTGGATCCCAGTAGCATGCACGGGGGGGGGGGGGGGGAATAATGATATTATCTCACATGATGCCAAATTTGTTCTTTTGTGCGTCGCGGATGAGTCAAAAACAAAACTCGCCGGACGGAGTGAAAGTGGGGGAAAGAACGGGGACAAATGTGTGTGTTGTTTGTGTGATGTTCGCCTAACAGACTGTGTCCATGTGTAGAAAACATTGGCAGCCGGCTGGAGAATATTCTGCCTTCCTTCACAAACAATACTTCCATTTAGGTTCCAGAAGGGTGGATTGCTGAGGGTCAAATCCAACTCAAAATGTTCTTCCTGTCCTGAAAGAAACTGAAAAGTTAAAGCACGAGTGGCGCAATGTTTCAAAGTTGTGTGGCGGTGCAGGGTCATAAACGCAGTAGCATTCCTCACTCACACCTTTAAGGAGAGCGTCTCCTCCTGTAGCAGCTGCTTCAAACATTCCTCCTTGGTAAACATGGGTGGGGTCCGCGCCTTCAAGAACCCCCCCTCCCCTGCAGGAAGTGTGTACACAAGCCATAGGACGCACTGATACTCCTCCCGATGCAAAGAAAAATAAACTATTTTTTTGAAGGTAGCCTCTTTTTGCTTTATTGAGGTCTGACCAAGGCTGCTCATATTACAACAGAAAGACTTGTGCGTGTGTTTCATCATTTTCCTCTTGTGTGTTTCTCTAACCGCACCTACCAAAAAGGAATGTGCTATCACAGCAGCTCGAAGATAACAGGCAGCATTTTCTTGAAGTCTCTTTTAGTAACATTCCATGTTGTATCTGCACTTTTTTAGCTCCTATCCGGCACATCTGAACAGTCACAATAAAGGATTGAATGGTGTGGCCTTTAGTGGCGTGTATTGCCAACTTGTGCCACAAGAGGGCACTGCTTCCTCAACTATGGGGAAAGTTGGCCTGCAGCAACCAAAAAAAAAAACCCAGCTAAAAAGCAAATAGGTGTTTGTATGTTTGTATTTAAATATGAGAGGAGAGCTGAGTTTGCTAAATTATATCTTGCATGTTGCTTGAGACAGGTACACATTCTCATGTCGATATTGTTGACATGTGCTGACCATCCTGGTTGGAAGGGCACACAATGACGGATTTAAATCCTCAACGTGTCAGTTTAGAGGAGCAGATTAATGCCTGACTTTTTAATTAACGTTTTGTGAGTTGAGGTTATACGTTAAAACATTCTGAATGACAGCCAGAAGGTGACAGCATGCTCCCCTGCCTGCAGGCACTGTAATGCAAATATGGTGCAACACTTCTTCCCAGATGAAGAATCAAGGTTCATGTGCTTCAGTGATGCTGCTGTGCATGATAGCAGCATCGACTTCTTGAGCCCAATTAGCCTCTTTTAGGCTGCTTAGCACTTAGACTCTCAAGGTTACCAATTCTTTTACAGGCCTGCAAAATTAAGGCCCAAAACAGTTTGCATCGTCAAAGCATGACAAATTACATATTTAGAAGTGGTATCTCTTTTTGAAAAGAGAATGCAGGGAAGTCACACCGGTTTTATTGAGGGCATCATAATCATTAACAATGCTTTGAATATCCTGCTGCATGATCAGATGAATATTAAAATTTCTTGTCAAAATCGAAGAAACAAACAGCAGGCCACTTAAATAATGTGGAGTTAACACATTTACTGGAAATGGTGGGGAGCAGAGGTTTTTCACTTTCAACCCATGGGCTTAACTTTTCCACTACAGGGGCCCACTCAATTTTAGCACTGAATTAGTAATGTTACTTTAAACTATTTGTATTATATAATTCTGTCTAACCTACTCACAATTAAGTAACACAAACTTTGGGCTTAAGTCAGGCTGATTAGAAGAATTCTGAGCAAATATACTGCATAAGAAGGGACTCCCGAATAACTGACATAAATACATTTAAAGGCAGTCTGATAGTTTATATATCAATGATGAAATATTAACATTGCAACACATGCCATTACGGCCTTTTTAGTTCAATAAATTGCAATTTTAAATTTTCCGTGAAATGTCCTGTTGAAAACGTCGCAGAATGCTGACGTATACGCGTGATGTCACGGACTGTTGAAATATTAGCGCTGCGCACACACATAGCTAAAAGTCGTCTGCTTTAATCGCATAATTACACAGTATTTTGCTGATTTTTTTGCAATGTGTTCAATTAATATTGGAGAAGTCCCAGTAGAAAGATGAAGTTGGGAAGCTTTAGCCTTTAGCCACACAAACACATGGTGATTCTTTGTTTAAAATTCCCGGAGGTGAAACTTTACTATGGATCAGAGCAGTCAAGCGAACATGGATCCCGACCACTTGTCAACCAGCAGTTTTCGGTGAGAAAATTGTGGTGAGCTTGTGCCGTCCGTACAGCTGCCGTCGACTTCCCTGAGACACTGGCGTCAACACACCCGTGGATACACCCTATCAGTTACTGCTAAATTTACTAAAACACTAGCAACACAATGGAAAGATAAGGGATTTCCCAGAATTATCCTAGTAAATGTGTCTAAAAACATCTGAATCTGCCCCAATGCAATCGCATTTTGTTTTTTTTAACCTGATTTTTTTTTTCTAGTCCGTCGCTATCAATAGCCTCAAACACAAATCTTTCATCCTCGCTCAAATTAATGGGGAAATTATTGTTTTCTCGGTCCGAATAGCTCTTTTTGTTGGAGGCTCCAATCAAAAACAATGTGAGGAGCCATCAACGGGTGACGTCATCGTCTGCGACTTCCGGTAAAAGCAGGGCTTTTCTGTTAGCTACCAAAAGTTTCGAACTTTATTGTCGATGTTCTCTACTAAATCCTTTCAGCAAAAATATGGCAATATCGCTAAATTATCAAGTATGACACAGAATGGACCTGCTATCCCCGTTTGAATAAGAAAATCTAATTTCAGTAGGCCTTTAAATACAATGTTGTTGGGCTAAAATACATAAACAAAATTATAACTGACAATAAAATCTGAGTGCAAAAAAAAAACTTAACAACTTCACCACTTTAGTCATAATTTTTGTGCTCAAGAAACTTCTCTATGACTTTAGCTCCAGACTTCTGCTTGTTGTCAATACTGCCACAAGTGGTGAAAAAGTGTATCGCAACAAGGGATGGGTACCAAATGTGTTACTTTTAGCGGGCATCGACCGAAGTCTCTCGGTACTATTGGGTATGGATTCACGTAAAATCAAAGAGTGGCACATTTGTATACCTTTGTTGCACATCACATTCGGTCGCAGATTTAACACCGGTTCACATAAACAGTCACTCGGAGCGGACTCAGCAAAACTCGTTTGAAGTAATGTTGCAATTTTCAATACCGACAAAGCAAGTATGGTTTGTAGAAACTCAAATTCACCTTGGATTTTCAATAGACAAGCTACTATGAGCATTAGCGGTTTTACATGACGATTTCAACACCTCCAAATTTGGTTAAAAAAACTCAACAACTAAAATGAAAGTTACAATTAAACAGCTGGTGTCGAATAAGCACAATACTTAGTATAAGTTTAGTTTATAGGTTGCAACATAACATTCAGCTTCATGGAAAAGCTACTTTCTAATGAGACAACATACCATAGATAGGCTGTACAGTGAGAACATTTCACTCACATTTGCGACTAGAAATAGGTCGTGCAAGTACAAAAAAAAAAAAGGAGCACGCGTGAATACAGATTTTAACACTTTATTTTGCATTTTGCTCCTAAAATCCAAAGTTGAGAAAACGACAGTACATTTTTTGTGCATCTGTATAGGATGTTTGTAATAAACTCAAACAATGACCATAACCGAATGGACAAGTGATTGAGAGCTGTGTAGCTCTCCTCCACCATGCACCGAGAGGCACGGGCCTGTAGCCCCGCTGCAAGCTCAGACACAGAGGGGGCAATGACTTAGTTGGAGGAATTGGTCAGTAAAGGACAACAGGTCTATTTTCACCACCTTAAAACTTAACACAAAGTCCACTATGAGGAGTGCGTAAGCATATTTTGGCCTGTCATTGTCATTCCCGCCAATCATATTTGTCCATGATTCACCCACACATATAAACACTTGAGTCTTTTTTTCCCCTCATTCTTGTGGAGCCCCCTAGGAAATTTCCAATTTGGCCCAGAGCTAAAATATGAAAATGTCATTCTTTAAAACATGCTTGTGTCCATGCAGGACATCTTCAGGGTAAATGAAAAACATTGTAATACACATTATATACAATGAAATACTGTATATGAATATACAAAACCCAAAACCAGTGGAGTTGACACAATGTGTAAATTATAAATAAAAACAGAATACAATGGTTTGCAAATGCTTTTTCCACTTTTATTTAATTGAATATTTAATGTTCAAACTTTTTTTTTTTTGCAAATAATCATTAACGTAGAATTTAATCGCAGCAACAAAATTGCAAAAAAAGTTGGCACGGGAGCATTTTTACCAGTGTGTTACATGGCCTTTCCTTTTAACAACACTTTTGGGAACTGAGGAGACTAATTTTTGAAGCTTTTCGGGTGGAATTATTTCCCATTGTTGCTTGATGTACAGCTTAAGTTGTTCATCAGTCTCCCTTGTGGTATTTGACAATGCATAATGCATAAGACACATTTTCAATGGGAGACAGGTCTGGACTACAAGCAGGCCAGTCCAGTACCCGCACTCTTTTACTACAAAGCCACAGAGTTGGAATACTTGCAGAATGGGGCTTGCCATTGTCTTGCTGAAATAAGCAGGGGTATCCATGAAAAAGACGCTGCTCGGTTGGCAGCATATGTTGCTCCAAAACCTGTATGTGCCTTTCAGCGTTAATGGTGTCTTCACAGATGTGTAAGTTACCCATGCCTTGGGCACTAACACACCCCCATACCATCACAGATGCTGGCTTTTGAACTTTGCGCATAGAACAATCCAGATGGTTCTTCTCCTCTTTAGGACGGAGGACACGATGTCCACAGTTTCCAAAAACAATTTGAAATGTGGACTCGTCAGACCACAGAACATTTTTCCACTTTGCATCAGTACATCCTAGATGAGCTTGGGCCCAGCAAAGCCAACAGCATTTCTGGGTGTTGTTGATAAATGGCTTTCGCTTTGCATAACTTGCACTTACAGATGTAGCGACGAACTGTAGTTACCGACAGTGGTTTTCTGAAGTGTTCTTGAGCCCATTTGGTGATATCCTTTACACACTGATGTCAGTTTTTGATGCAGTATGGCCCAAGGGATCGAAGGTCACGGGCATTCAATGTTGGTTTTCAGCCAGAAAGAAGAGCAGACATGGCGCTCAAAAACTAGAGAAAAAGAAGGTAAGTAGCTAGTATTCTATTTTGTGTCCTCTTCTACTGATGTTTGAGGAAATGCCCAAAGAGCATGAGGACACTGGCTATGGTGTCGTTGAAAGAGCAGGGAACTCAGGAAATGGCGTCACACATGACTAAAGTAACCAAGTAAAAGGACAAAATTCAGAACCCCCTTATGGGTAAAGGATGGCACATTTCAGAAGTTAAAAAAAAAAGATTTTAGAAATAAAGCAAAACACTACAATGTAAAGCTGAAGTGTTGATATTAATAACTAATAACACAAAGCTTTGTTGACATTTTTTTACCTTTTTATATGTGTGTACATTATAATTGACTATGCTATAATTTTATAGAACTAATTAAATCTTAGCTTATTGTGTATCCAAATTCTTTTTTCTCATTTTTAAGAAGTGCATGCTAGTATTCATTGTGATATTTAATTTCCGCATCATACATGCACTGTACTTAGTGAATCTATTATTATACTTCTGCATATAATATGTTCCACATTCTTTTTACACTTTGAAAATATATTTTCAAATCCCACATTATTCCTTGATTCAATGAACTCGTTTTATAAGTCACAATTAAGCATTGGCACCTCCAAAAAAACCTTCTAAAAGTCAACCTTGGACGTTCAACAAGCACTTAGCAGCTTGGATCGAGTCCACTAGGATACGTGTGCAAAATGCCACAGGTCGCTGTGGAGTCACTTACCAACCTATCAGCAGGACACTTTTCACTGGTAGTTTGATGGCTGCTATATTTACCTTCATTACTTGGTGTGCAACTGAGACAAATTATATGCAGATCTGAAAAGAGGAGATGGCTCTCTTCCCCCTCCACACACAAAGCAAGCCAGCGTGCTGCACGTTTATGTCTGTGATATTAATACAGTAAACTTGGCTCTTGTCTTCCAGCCGCGGGACGATTGGACGACAGCAGCATGCCGCATGTTTCTGTGTCACACTGAACAGTCGTTTCTAAACATTTGGGTTAAATGCAGTGCATCTGGTCCTGGATCTGCACTTAGGATATCATCTGTCGTGCAGATTCCGCAATCAGTAGCGAATGCTGTGATTACAACAAGGCAGAATGTGGTAATGACTTGGGCAGTTGCACACAGGCAGTTAAAGGCCTACTGAAACCCACTACTACCCACCACGCAGTCTGATAGTTTATATATCAATGATGAAATATTAACATTGCAACACATGCCAATGCGGAATATTTAGTTTACTAAATTGCAATTTTAAATTTCCCGGGAGTTTCTTGTTGAAAACGTCACGGAATGATGACGTGTATGCGTGACGTCACGGACTGTTAGGAAATATTAGCGCTGCACACCCACACAGCTAAAAGTCGTCTGCTTTCACCGCATAATTACACAGTATTTTGGAGATCTGTGTTGCTGAATCTTTTGCAATTTGTTCAATTAATAATGGAAAAGTCACAGTAGAAAGATGGAGTTGGGAAGCTTTAGCCTTTAGCCACACAAACACACAGTGATTTCTTCTTTAAAATTCCCGGGGGTGGAGCTTTCCTATGGATCAGAGCGGTCAAGCGAACATGGATCCCGACCGAATGTCAACCAGCAGTTTTCGGTGAGAAAATTATGGTAAAAAGTCGCCACTTACCAGACATCAGCTGAGCTTGTGCCGTCCATACAGCTGCCGTTGACTTCCCTGAGACACTGGCCTCAAGACACCCGTGGACAAACCCCTCCGACTATCAGGTACTATTTAATCTCACTAAAACACTAACAACACAATAGAAAGATAAGGGATTTCCCAGAATTATCCTAATAAATGTGTCCAAAAACATCTGAATCCGTCCCAATGCAATCGCGTTTTTTTTTAACTTGATTTTTTTTTTTTTCTCTTCCGTCGCTATCAATATCCTCAAACACGAATCTTTCACCCTCGCTCAAATTAATGGGGAAATTGTCGTTTTCTCAGTCCGAATAGCTGTTTTTGTTGGAGGCTCCCATTATAAACAATGTGAGGATGTGAGGGGCCCTCACACGGGTGACGTCATCGTCTGCGACTTCCGGTAAAGGCAGGGCTTTTCTGTTAAGCGACCTAAAGTTGCAAACTTTATCGTGGATGTTCTCTGCTAAATCCTTTCAGCAAAAATATGGAAATATCACAAAATGATCAAGTATGACACATAGAATGGACCTGCTATCCCCGTTTAAATAAGAAAATCTCATTTCAGTAGGCCTTTAATGGGCTGATGAAAACTTAACATAAGTCAACATGTACGAGCCATGAGGTGATATTACATGCTGAGGTGGAAATGATAAAGTTGCAGTTACTTGTAGGGTTGCGCGATATAGACATTATATAATTGAATGACATCAATTTGGGGACGATAGAGCTTTTAATAGTATCGTCACATTATGATAATGCATGTTGACGACATACTAGTTGTGTCCCACAAATTTAACAACAACAAACGGAAAGGCATCCTCAACGAACTGTAGCATTCTCACTACCGGCTAACATCCCTCCACAGTGTAAAACCAATTTCTTACAGTAGTTGCGCAATCCTTGCTTTCGTTGCGGCAAATAAACTATGTTTAGTAGACTTGTGTTTCTCTTCCTTTGCTGGGTGTTATAAACGTTCCAGCGCTTTTTCTTTTCATGTGTCCACTTCCTGTGTTGTCATTTCCTGCTGCTTCTTCTCTGACCTGAGCGTTGCCTCCCTTACCAGTCTCTGGTTGCCAATCAGGAGGCTGTTCCTTTGGACATGGATGGATCATTGTTTGTTGCTACCAGAACAAGTGCAGACCTTTTTTTCTTTTGCGCACTTCCTAGCTGCCTATGTTTTTGTAGCTGCACTTGCTGTCATTAAATACATTTTACCTGCACCACACCTGCTGTCTCTGTATCCTGGGGTCATGCTTCAAGTTTAGCTTGCGCCAGCCTGAATATTTCCATTAATTTTAATGGGAGACGTTGATTTGACGCACAAGTGTTTTGAGTTCATGTATATTGCCATAGTAACCTGTTGGTACTAAACGCCATTTTTCCCGAAAACATCACACGCATCGGGTCAAATCAGCTCTGTTATTTTCAGTTTTTTTGACTGTTTTCCGATACCTTGGAGACATCATGCCTCGTCAGTGTGTTGTCGGAGGGTGTAACAACACGATCAGGGACGGATTCAAGTTGATTTACGTAGAATGTGCATCGATTAGCACGGCATGCTAATCGATGCTAACATGCTATTTAGGCTAGCTGTGTGCATTATGCCTCATTTTTAGCTATATGTACATCTAGCCTTTCCCTCCATCCACATTTAATGCCAAACAAACACTTAGCAATCGACGGATTTAAGTTGCTCCAGTGTCAAGAGATGCGAAAGTCCCTCGTTTGGTTTTTACCGGCGATGCTACGACAGAGATGGCACAGAGATGGCAAAAATGTCTGGATATCCTGCGACACTCAAAGCAGATGCATTCCCAACGATAAATTCAACGAAATCACAAAGGTGAGTGTTGTTGTTGTTATTGACTTATGTGCTAATCAGACTAGGCTAGCTGTACGTACATTTGAAACTATATTTACATCCAGCGTTTCCTTCCACCCACATTTAATGCGAAAAAAACACTTACCAATCGACGGGTTTAAGTTGATCCAGTGTCAATGCGAAAGTCCTGATCGGTTGGTCTGCACATTTTACCGGCAATGCTAACAGACATGCATGGCCGAATAGCGTCAATAGCTATTCGCTCAATAAGTTCAGTTTCTTCTTCAATTTCGTTTTTGCTATCTGTCTCCATACCCCAACCATCTGTTTCAATACATGCGTAATCTGTTGAATCGCTTAAACCGCTGAAATCCGAGTCTGAATCCGAGCTAATGTCGCTATATCATGCTGTGCTATTCGCCATTGTTTGTATCGGAATCGCTATGTGACGTCACAGGAAAATGGACAGTGGCATCGCAAATAGCGAAAATCAAGCACTTTAAAGCTTTTTTTAGGGATATTCCGGTAAATGTAAAATTTGGAAAAAAACTTTGAAAAATAAAATAAGCCACTGGGAACAGATTTTTATTGGTTTTGACCCTTCTGAAATTGTGATAATGTTCCCCTTTATCCCCCAATTCCAAAGAAACAGGAGGAAATCACATGTACATAAGTATTCACAGTCTTTGCTCAATACTTTGTTGATGCACCTTTGGCAGCAATTACAGTCTCAATTATTTTGAATATGATGCCACAAGCTTGGCACACCTATCTTCGGGTAGTCTTGCCCATTCCTCTTTGCGGCACCTCTCAACCTACATTGGATTCGATGTGAAGCATTGGTTTTCATGCAGGATGACTCTGTACATTGCTGCATTCATATTTCCCTCTGTCCTGACTAGTCTTCTAGTTCCTGTGCTAAAAAAACCATCCCCACTGCATGATGCTTCAATTTAGGGATGGTATTGGCCTTGATGCCTGGCATTCACACCAATGAGTTCAATCTTTGTCTTATCATACCAGAGAATTTAGTTTCTCGTGGTCTGAGAGTCTTTCAGGTGCATTTTGAACCAGCTCAGTGGCCTTGTGGTTAGAGTGTCCACCCTGAGACTGCGAGGTCGTGAGTTCAAATCCCGGCCGAGTCATACCAAAGACTCTCTCTCTCTAGGTTGTCCATCGTATCCAATGACGACAATTCATTTCTCTGTCCTCAAGTGGCTGAATAGTTCAATCCGTGATCACATGATCTGCCGCAAACAGAGTAAGTGAAGGCACTGACTGGAAGTGCGGGTGTGGCAATGGCTTCATGCCTTCTTTGACGCTTCCTGGCTCGTTGACCACCTCAGTCCTCCTCAAGCTTATGAACTCCTTTTTGGAGGAGTTGCCGCCAGGTGGAACGTTGAGCTGCAGTGTCCTCCAGCTGGGTCGGGTTCAGGCCGCATTTCTTCATGACAGTCTTCATTTGATCTTTATAACGCTTTATTGGGCCTCCTGCCAAGCGGTGACCAAGATGAAGCTGACCATAAAGCACCTTGCGTGGTAAGCGTTTTTCTGGCATCCTGATAACGTGGCCCAGCCAGCGAAATTGGTGCTGGGTGACTGTAGCCTCCACACTGGTGCAGTTGGTCTTGCAGAGTGTTTCAGTGTGGGGGACTCTGTCCTTCCAGGATATCCCCAGGGTGCATTGGAAGCACCTGATGAGGAAGGCCTCCAGCATCCTGACGTGGCGGCTGTACAGGGTCCACACTTCAAAGCTGTAGAGGAGGGTCGTCATGACCACAGCTAAATAGACTGCTACTTTGGTATGTAGCTTAAGGTCTTTGTACTGGAAGACCCTTCTCCTGAGTCTGCCGAAAGATGCTGACGCCTGCTTGATCCGGTATTGAACCTCCCTGTCGATACTGCAATCGTCAGAGAGAAAGCTGCCAAGGTATTTGAAAGAGTCCACTACTGCAAGTGGTTTATTGTCGATGGTGAAGGTTGGTGGATGAGGTGGAGGAGTGGATGCCCACTGGCATATTACCTTCGTTTTTGCCACGTTGACAGAGAGGCCCAGTCTGCCATAAGCACTTTCAGCGGCTGAGAGGGTAGCTTGCAGCGCTTCTGGTGTGTGGGCCACAACTGCGCAGTCATCTGCGTATTGGAGTTCGAGGACTTGCATTGGTGTGACTTTTGTGACTGCTTGGAGCCTCCGGATGTTAAACAGGTTCCCATCAAGTCGGAAGTCGACGGTAACGCCACTGCCCTTCTTGATCCTCTCATGGAGCAGCAGCGTCACACACAGGAGGAAGATATTAAACCAGACAGGAGCAAGGACACATCCCTGGCGTACACCGGTGTACACCTTAAAGGGTTCTGATTCCTGGCTGCCAATAGTCACACGTGACATCATGGAATTGCCTTAGGATGTTGAAAAACTTCTGTGGGGAGCCGAACTTCAGGAGTATATTCCAGAGAAGCTCCCTGTTGACAGTGTCAAAAGCCTTCGACAGATCAATGAAGGCAACAAGGAGGTCTTGGTGCTGCTCCCTACACTTCTCCTGAAGCTGCCGTGTTGTGACGACATGTCCACAGTGCTCCTGTTCTTCCTAAAACCACATTGTGACTCCGGCAACAGGTCTTCCGTGATGTTGTTCACCAGCCTGTGTAGCATGACTTTAGCTAGGACTTTACCAGTAACAGCCAGAAGTGAAATGCCACGACTGTTGCCACAGAGTGACTTTTGCCCCGCTTGCCTTTATAGATGGTGATAATATTGGCATCTCTCCACTGCTGAGGGACAGTGTCATGCTTCCACACGTTGCTGATGACAAGGAAAAGGGCACGGATGGAAAGGTAGCCTCCATGCTTGAGGTTCTCTGCAGGGATGTTGTCAGGATCAGGGGTCTTGTTGTCTTTCAGAGACCTTAATGCACTCTTAACCCCTTTCAAAGGTTGGTTGAAGGTCAAGGTCATGGATGGTTGGGTAGTCAGGTAGTTCCTCCAGAACTGAGGGGTCTGTTGAGGCGGGCTGATTTAGCATAGTTTAAAAATGCTCTGCCCATCTTTTGGTGGTGAGCTTCTGGTCTTTTATGAGGGTTGTACCATCGTTAGACTTTAGCGGGGAGACAGTGCAGTTTCTTGGGCCGTAGATGGTTTTCACTGCATCGTGAAAGTTGTGCATATCATTTTTGTTGGCATAAGATTGTATTTCAGCTGCCTTTGATATCCACCACTCATTCTTCAGGGCACGCAATTTTGACTGCACCTCCCTTCTGGATGTTTGCCATTGCTGTTGGAGCACAGCTGAAGTGGGGTTATTGAGAAACAGCATTGTGTGCTGTGTGCTGTGTGCATTTGTTTGAGCATGGTGGTTATTGTGGCTGTGTTGTCATCAAACAGGTCCTGATGCTTCCTGCGCTTATAGCTAATGGATCAGGATGGTGCCTCATAGAGCCTGGAGCTGATAGAGGTCCATTTGTCATCAATGGAGTCATCACTCTCCAGAATATGCTCGATGTCTTCCAGGTTTTCGGCCAGAGAGAGACGGAGATTGTCCCGAGCCATAGGATCTGCTAGTACAGTCAAGCCTCTGGTTCCCTGACTTTTAAAGACGGATAGCAGGGTGTACTTGCACCCAGAGTCTGGTTATGATGAGCCGGTGGTCGGTCCAACACTCAGCTCCTCTCATTGCACGAGTTAGTGATACGTCTTTTATGTTTGAGCGTCTCACAATGGTGTAATCAATCAGGTGCCAATGTTTGGAGCGTGGGTGCATCCAGGATGTTTTGTGCTTATTTTTTAGTTGGAAGATGGTGTTTGTGATGGTCAAGGAGAGGGTAGATTGGAGGGCCAGGGTTAGACACAGGTGCAACCAATAATGCTAACAAGTACATGGGGAACACAACTAGACTAAAACATTGGAGGAATAACACAAAACAAACCCAGCCATGACCTGGGCAACAGATCATGACAGTCATAGGTGCCGATCTACATTTCTGCCAGTGTGTTTGTTAGTGTTGTACTGATACCAATACGAAGTATTTCGGTACTTTTCTAGATTAAAGAGACCACACAAAATGTTGTTATTGGCTTTATTTTAACAAAAAAATATTACAGTGCATTAAATATATGTTTCTTATTGCAATGTTGTCCTTAGATAACATAGTGAACATCCTAAACCAGTGGTTCTCAAATGGGGGTACGCGTATCCCTGGGGGTACTTGAAGGTATGCCAAGTGGTACATAATTTTTTTTTTTTAATATTCTAAAAATAGCAACAATTCAAAAATCCTTTATAAATATATTTATTGAATAATACTTCAACAAAATATGAATGTAAGTTTATAAACTTAAAAAAATAAAAATACCATCCATCATCTTCGGCTTATCCGAGGTTGGGTCGCGGGGGCAGCAGCCTAAGCAGGGAAGCCCAGACATCCCTCTCCCCAGCCACTTCGTCTAGCTCTTCCCGGGGGATCCCGAGGCGTTCCCAGGCCAGCCGGGACACATAGTCTTTCCAACGTGTCCTGGGTCTTCCCCGTGGCCTCCTACCAGTTGGACGTGCCATAAACACCTCCCTAGGGAGGCGTTCGGGTGGCATCCTGACCAGATGCCCGAGCCACCTCATCTGGTTCCTCTCAATGTGGAGGAGCAGCGGCTTTACTTTAAACTCGTTCCACGTCCCAAGAGCTAGCTTCTGTAGCCGAGGATCGGACCGCTAAGTGCCCTGCCTTCGGCTGCCGCCCAGCTTAAATTGTATAACAGTGCAAAATATTGCTCATTTGTAGTGGTCTTTCTCGAACTATTTGGAAAAAAAGATATAAAAATAACTAAAAACTTGTTGAAAAATAAACAAGTGATTCAATTATAAATAAAGATTTCTACACATAGAAGTAATCATCAATTTAAAGTGCCGTCTTTGGGGATTGTAATAGAGAGGCATCTGGATTCATAAACTTAGTTATAAACATTTCTCCACAAAAAAATTAATCTTTAACATCAATATTTATGGAACATGTCCACAAAAAAAATCAAACTGTCAACGCTGAATATTGCTTTATCTCCTCTCTGAGCTGCTAGGAGTTTGCGTGTCTCAATGATCCTAGGAGCTATGTTGTCTGGGTGCTTTCATGCCCCCTGGTAGGGTCTCCCAAGACAAACAGGTCCTAGGTGAGTGATCAGACAAAGAGCAGTTTAAAGACTTCTATGGAATTACAACAAAATGGACTCAGATTTCCCTTGCCCGGACGCGGGTCACCGGGGCCCCGCCCTGGAGCCAGGCCCGGAGTTGGGGCACGATGGCGAGCGCCTGGTGGCCGGGCCTGTCCCCATGGGGCCCGGCCGGGCACAGCCCGAAGAGGCAACGTGGGTCATCCCTCCAAAGGGCTCACCACTCATAGGAGGGGCCATAGAGGTCGGGTGCATTGTGAGCTGGGTGGCAGCCGAAGGCAGGGCCCTTGGCGGTCCGATCCCCGGCTACAGAAGCTAGCTCTTGGGACGTGGAACGTCACCTCACTGGGGGGGAAGGAGCATGAGCTAGTGCGCGAGGTAGAGAAGTTCCGGCTGGATATAGTCGGACTCACTTCGACGCACAGCAAGGGCTCTGGAACCAGTTCTCTCGAGAGGGACTGGACTCTCTTCCACTCTGGCGTTGCCGACAGTGAGAGGCGACGGGCTGGGGTGGCAATTCTCATTTCCCCCCCGGCTCAAAGCCTGCACGTTGGAGTTCAACCCAGTGGACGAGAGGGTAGCTTCCCTCCGCCTTCGGGTGGGGGTACGGGTCCTGACTGTTGTTTGTGCTTGCGCACCAAACAGCAGTTCAGAGTACCCACCCTTTTTGGGTACACTCGAGGGAGTACAGGATAGTGCTCCCCCGGGTGATTCCCTTGTCCTACTGGGGGACTTCAACGCTCATGTTGGCAACGACAGTGAAACATGGAGAGGCGTGATTGGGAAGAATGGCCGCCCGGATCTAAACATGAGTGGTGTTTTGTTATTGGACTTTTGTGCTCGTCACTGATTGTCCATAGCAAACACCATGTTCAAACATAAGGGTGTCCTTATGTGCACTTGGCACCGGGACACCCTAGGCTGCAGTTCCATGATCGACTTTGTAGTTGTGTCATCGGATTTGCGGCCTCATGTTTTGGACACTCGGGTGAAGAGAGGGGCGGAGCTTTCTACCGATCACCACCTGGTGGTGAGTTGGCTGCGATGGCGGGGGAGGATGCCGGACAGACCTGGCAGGCCCAAGCGCAATGTGAGGGTCTGCTGGGAACGTCTGGCGGAGTCTCCTGTCAGAAAGAGTTTCAATTCCCCCCTCCGGAAGAACTTTGAACATGTCACGAGGGAGGTGCTGGACATTGAGTCCGAGTGGCTACCCATTCGTCCACCGGGTTAAACTCCAACGTGCAGGCTTTGAGCCGGGGGGAAAAAAAGAATTGCCACCCCAGCCCGTCGCCTCTCACTGCCGGCAACGCCAGAGTGGAAGAGGATCCAGTCCCTCTCGAGAGAAGTGGTTCCAGAGCCCTTGCTGTGCGTCGAAGTGACGCTCTATACTCTCGGCAGGGTTCTTGAGGGTGCATGGGAGTTTGCCCAACCAGTCTACATGTGCTTTGTGGACTTGGAGAAGGCATTCGACCGTGTCCCTCGGGAAGTCCTGTGGGGAGTGCTCAGAGAGTGTGGGGTATCGGACTGTCTTATTGTGGCGGTCCGTTCCCTGTACGATCAGTGCCAGAGCTTGGTCTGCATTGCCGGCAGTAAGTCGAACACATATCCAGTGAGGGTTGGACTCCGCCAAGGCTGTCCTTTGTCACCGATTCTGTTCATAACTTTTATGGACAGAACTTCTAGGCGCAGTCAAGGCGTTGAGGGGTTCCGGTTTGGTAGCCGCAGGATTAGGTCTCTGCTTTTTGCAGATGATGTGGTCCTGATGGCTTCATCTGACCGGGATCTTCAGCTCTCGCTGGATCGGTTCGCAGCCGAGTGTGAAGCGACCGGAATGAGAATCAGCACCTCCAAGTCCGAGTCCATGGTTCTCGCCCGGAAAAGGGTGGAGTGCCATCTCCGGGTTGGGGAGGAGACCCTGCCCCAAGTGGAGGAGTTCAAGTACCTAGGAGTCTTGTTCACGAGTGAGGGAAGAGTGGATCGTGAGATCGACAGGCGGATCGGTGCGGCGTCTTCAGTAAGGCGGACGTTGTACCGATCCGTTGTGGTGAAGAAGGAGCTGAGCCGGAAGGCAAAGCTCTCAATTTACCGGTCGATCTACGTTCCCATCCTCACCTATGGTCATGAGCTTTGGGTCATGACCGAAAGGATAAGATCACGGGTACAAGCGGCCGAAATGAGTTTCCTCCGCCGTGTGGCGGGGCTCTCCCTTAGAGATAGGGTGAGAAGCTCTGCCATCCGGGAGGGACTCAAAGTAAAGCCGCTGCTCCTTCACATCGAGAGGAGCCAGATGAGGTGGTTCGGGCATCTGGTCAGGATGCCACCCGAACGCCTCCCTAGGGAGGTGTTTAGGGCACGTCCAACCGGTAGGAGGCCACGGGGAAGACCCAGGACACGTTGGGAAGACTATGTCTCCCGGCTGGCCTGGGAACTCCTCGGGATCCTCCGGGAAGAGCTAGACGAAGTGGCTGGGGAGAGGGAAGTCTGGGTTTCCCTGATTAGGCTGTTGCCCCCGCGACCCGACCTCGGATAAGCGGAAGATGATGGATGGATGGATGGATACACACTCCCCCTCAATATAGATGTCGTCTTCGACATTCATCGAATAAGGCAGTCACATAGTATACAATACAGATTCTCAACAGTTTGTGCATAGACATTCGGCCCACAAAAAGTCCCTGCGCTTAACCGGTAACGTCTATTCTAAATCGCAGCTGTTTCAACAGTCCAGGACGAGTGTGCGTGTGTATTAACACTGCTTTCGCAAAAGTCCATGAGTGTAGCAGGATGTGTGTATTTGTGTGCACTCTGCTTTCGCAAAAGTCCATAATGGGATGTGTGTATGTTAGTGTGCACCCTGCTTTCGCAAAAGTCCATGAGTGTGAATGTGCGTGTCAAAGAGTCCATGAATGTATGTGTATGTATATGGGTGTGATGTGTTCAGTTTCACAAGAGTCCATGTGAGTGGTTACCCATACAGAAGCACAGGTTGATAGGTGGGGGCCTGAACAGAATCCGGCCACCGGGTCCCTGGTTGAAAGGCTCCGTAATGTTGCATTGGGTACATGGATCTGGCTGGGACATTCATATTGTAGCAGGCTGGATTACCAAACTCATCATAGGTGAATATCTTTGGTGGTCGTCGTTCCCTCCTTGACCGCTCTTTTGCTTGTCTGTTGTCACTGTGGTTTCCAGATGCTTCATCGCAGTCCAGCAAATCAATCCTGCTGTGATCCTCCTCCGGTTGTAGCAGTCTTTCCTGTTCCTCTCCTTGTTTGTCAAGTGTCCTTGTAGGTTAAGTGCCTGCTGACTGGCCAGTATGCTCCTCTTCATTACATGCCTGCGGCCGTGCATCTTGAGGAGGCTGTAGAGGTAGGTAATAAAACCAGTCATCCTCTGAGTCATCATCACTGTCATCCTCTTGCTGAGTATCGTTCGTCCCCTCAGTTGTCTGTTTTTTTCTCTGCGGTCTGGCAACTTTTAGGGGAACTTCCAAGGGCAGGTGATCGCACGGGAGCAAGAGATTGCGGTGTAGTATTCTGTTATCTCTCCCTTTTCCTTGTTCCGGTACAACTTCGTAAACTGGAGCATCCTTATTCACCCTACGAACAACCTTGTGGATAATTTCCTCCCAATGGCTGTGTAGCTTGCCAGTTCCTCTCCTTGGGGTCAAGTTCCTGACCAGAACACGGTCTCCCGGTTCCAACTCTGAGCTCCTCACTTTTCGATCATGGTTCCTTTTTCCTCTTTCAGCTGACTTTATTGCATTATTCTTTGTAATTTCGTAGGCTTCCTGCATCCCTTTTCGCCACTTTCGCATGTACTCTCTGTGGTCAGGCGTACCAGTTGCTGGTGTCAGGCGGAAGAGTATGTCGACAGGTAGTCTTGGCGTCCTCCCAAAAAGAAGATAGAAAGGAGAAAAGCCAGTGACTTCACATCTTGTACTATTATATGCAAAAAACAACTTATTCAATGAGTCTTTCCAGCTTGATTTCTCTTTTTCGGTCAGTGTTCCTAACATCTGTATGAGTGTACGATTAAAACGTTCGACTTGTCCATTTCCTTCTGGGTGGTAGGGCGTTGTTCGCGAACCTAACACTCCAGAGGTCTTTTTCAGCTGTGCTATGAGCTGGTTTTGAAATTCACCACCTTGATCATGATGGATACGTTGAGGGAATCCAAATTTCAGTGCATAATCATTGAAAAGTTTATCTGCCACTGTTTTTGCTGACTTGTTGGTTGTAGCGTACGCTTGGGCAAATCTTGAGAAATGGTCAATAATTACCAAAATGTACTCATACCCGCCTGCACTCTGGTCAACATGTAGAAAATCAATGGAGACTAACTCAAAGGGCTGAGTTGTGACAATGTTGGTTATGGGTGCCTTAATCTCTCGGCTGGGCTTCTTCTTCTTCAAACATGAACAGCTTCTAGCCACATAGTGTTGAATGTCCTGTTGCATATAGGGCCAAAAGAAGCGTTCTCTTACCAGCGAGGTGGTTCGGTCAATCCCTTGGTGCCTCATATCATCATGCAGCTCCTTCAGAATAGTTGCTTTGTACTTTTCTGGCAAAACGAGCTGTGTTCGTGTAGCTGTTTTTCGACGCAGGATGCCGTCTTCATCTACGGTAAGTTTTTCCCATTCACTCATCAGTCTTTTAGTCTGCACACTGAATGATTTCAACAGTTTGTTTTCAGGTCTCTTATTTAACTGACGACACTCCATCACTGGGCCAATATTTTTATCTTCCTTCTGAGCATGACACTTCTTCGCTAGCGAGAGAGGCTGGTGTTCTGGCTTGTTGATGTCTTTACATTGAACAGACAGAGCCATGGACCACACTGTGTTAGGATTTGGGTCCTCAATTGATTGTACGACTGCTTGTACCAAACGAGATGACATTTCCTCAGTACAATCTTTAAACATTGTGTCAATATCCAATGGCATCCTCGAGAGTGTGTCGGCATCAACGAATGGTGAGGTGAAAATCGGCTAATTCAGCAACCCACCTGCATCCAGTTGCATTTAGTTTAGCTGTAGACAAAACATATGTGAGCGGATTATTGTCCGTGTACACAGTGCATGATGAGCTGATCAAATAGTCCCTGAATTTTTCACACACGGCCCACTTAAGGGCGAGGAACTCTAGTTTTCCAGAATGAAAATGGTAGTTCTTCTCGGATGTGGTGAGGGCTCTGGACGCATATGCTATTACACGCAGTTTTTCTTCCTGTTCCTGATACAAAACTGCACCCAGGCCCAGGTTGGAAGCGTCTGTGTGTAAAACAAAAGGTTTGTTAAAGTCAGGCAAGGCAAGGATTGGTGGTTCAACTAAATGGTCCAACAGTTCCTCAAGTAAGTGTTGATGTTTTTCTGTCCATACTATGGGCTGGTTGGATGGCGCGCCATTGTGTTTTCTTTTAAGCTGTCTTGTTCTTTTAGCACGGTCGTCAGTCTTTTGTATATCAGCAGGAGTTCTCATGAGGTCGTAGAGAGGGGCAGCAATTTGAGAAAAATCCCGAATATACTGAAATGACCCGCCCAAGATAGCGAACCTCTCGTCGAAACATCTCACATTTGGACGGCTTCAACTTTATACCGTTCTTTCTCAGTCGCCTCAGCACAGTTCTGACATTTTCAACATGGCTTTCAAATGACTGACTAAACACAAGGACATCATCAAGATATGGTACACAAATTTCATCTCGGACCCCCTCAAGACATTCTTCCATGCACCTCTGGAAGGCAGCCGGTGCATTCATTAGGCCAAAAGGGATTCGAATCCATTCATATAAACCCCAGGGGGTCACAAAAGCAGTGAGGGGGCGACTCTCTTCTGCCATGAACCCCTGGTGGTAGGCTTTCCCCCTGGTCTAAGAGTGAAAACCAGGAGTTGCCACCAAGGCCATCCATGATGTCCTGCACCCTGGGGATGGCTGACGGTCTGGTACAGTCTTACGATTTAACTCACGGTAGTCTATACACAGTCGTAAGCTCCCATCCTTTTTTCGGACACACACAACTGGGGACGCGTGGGGGGAGTTTGATTTGCGCACCCAACCTTGTGTGATGAGATCATGTAGGTAGCTTTTCATTTCCTGATACAGTGGTTTTGGTACAGAGAGGTAGGTCTTGGCAACTGGCTCTGTGTCTTTCAGTGAGATGGTGAGCTGCAGATTCTCAATACAGCCGATGTCGTCGTCAGAGGTTGAGAAGGAGCCTGACTCTTCTTTTAACATTTGTTTCACCAGTTCTTTTTCAGGTGAACTGAGATGGTCCAAATTGACTGGGGGATCCCATTCACCACCAGAAGCTTCTTCATTCCTTACTCTCACATTACTCACTGTTACTGGAGGGGTGGTGCAGGGCCGTTCAAAGATTGTCGCTGGATAAACTGCTTGAACTTGCTGTACCGTCCCAATAACAGTTCTGCCAGTGAGCATGATGTCATGATTTGTTGGGTTTTGCACGTCGACAAGTATGAATGGTTTTGCAGCCTTCCTCAACATCACAACAGTGTCAGTAAACTCAAGGCCCTCTGGCCATTGTGGATTAACACTAGGCTCAAAAATCAGTGTTGTCTCCTCTTGTAAAGGTGCAGTCAAAACTCGACACTACTTTTACAGAGGTGTGTCTGGGGATGTGCACTTGCTCTCTCGTCGTCTTAACTACATACTCATGAGGTTGCTGCTCAGCAGTAATTTGCTCTAAAAAAACTTCAGCCTGATCCATCCCAAAGCCAGGAAAAGCTGCTTGGACAGTTTTGATTAGCTGCTGTTTATCGGTGGCATTATCCTGCTGCAGTTCAGTAGCAACTATCAGTCCAATCACATTTGAGCCAATGATAGGTTGAGAAAGACCGTTACCTTTAATGATCAGGGTGGGAACAATGACCTCTGCTGTAGGGACTCCATCTGAAGCTAATTTAAATGGCACTTCAATCCATCCTGTGTACGGCATGTCTCCCCCATTAGCTGCAATGAGGTTTAAAGTTTCATCAGCTTCAAGAAGTTCAGAAATGTCCCTTAATGTTACATATGGTAAGTGCTCTGTTTTCCACTGTTCACTCACTACAGTCACTTGTGAGCCAGAGTCCCACAGAGCTCTAACCTGTTGACCTTGAATATGGCAGTCAATTAAATATCTGATTCCAACTAGAGGAGCGACTTTGACATGTTTTCTCTTTTGTGATGTAGTTTGGACTGTATTGCATGAGGTTGTTGTACATTGATTCCTGTGGACTTCCCAATGTTCATGTTGACAAGTTTTTGAACAGTATAACACACCTTTACATGTTGTACATTGTCTCAGCCTCACACTTCTTCCATGTACACCACACTTTGCACAAATTTTGGGCACGATTGATGCGGTCACTCCCTGCCCGCTGGGGTGACCCTTGCCCGTTTAAACCAATCCCTCTGAATAGACCTGATCTTCCCATTCTGCAACCAGCTGCGAAGTGTTCACTACTACCGCACTTGAAGCAGTGAATGCAGTCTTCAATGTTTGTCTGCTGGCAAGCATAACATCTTGCTCTACGGCGTGGTGCAGATGTGGGCGGAGCATATTGATTGCCAACCCTTTGGTTGAGTTGAGGATAGCAGTGTTGTGCTGCGGGGGCAGGAGTGGTCCAGTGTCTCTGGGGTGGGTGATAGTGAACTGGTGCTGACTGATGTGGAGGGCAGTCTGGTGCTGCTGATGGATCTGGGTGCTGTCTGGGGAAGTAAGAGGGCTGCTGCATAGACTCTTTAATGGAAGCAACTTCAGCTTTAAGATATTTTAAGAGGGACATGTTAGCTTTCATCTCCTGCAGTTCTGTGAGAATATCAGTTTGATTCCTATTGTGATTTGACTGGCTTTTTTTCTCCTTCTTTTCAGCTGGAGTGTGGTCAGACTGAGCAGAGTGAACAGCTACAGGTCGCTGTGGTGTTATCAATTTTTTCTTGTCTTGCCTCTCACTTTCGTAAGCACATGCAGTATTCAGTTTCTCAAACAAGAGTTCATCAGAAACACGAGCTTGCTCTAGATATGGCTGGAGATCCCGTATGATATTATCATTCTGCAAGCCAGTCATAACTGAGTGAAGGAACATGTTCTGCAATAGCACTGGGTCGTACCTTAAGCCTGACTCCGCCTCCTGTGAGGCAAACAGAATCTTCTGTCTTAGATCTACAGCACGGATGAGGAAGTTTTGAGGAGTCTCTTTTGTGCTTTGGACTTCAGATGACAGCTGCTTATATAATTCTGTGGCACTCTTTTCTTGGTAATGACAGCGGAGTATTCTTCTCAAAGTCGGTAACGTGAGGTCACTTTTCCCCTCTAAGTAGCTGCGTAACTGCATTCCTGGAACAATGGCCCTTATGACAGCATCAACAATTTCAGTCTCTGGGAAACCTTTGAGGAGGCCATGCTCAATCTGTCCTGCTAAACTGGAAAATGTGAGGCGGTCTTTCTGTCCTGGTTCTCCAATTTGTCCAGCTATTTTAAATTCTTTGTGCCAGGAGATAGGGGTTTGACCTGGAACTGGTCCTTTTGGCTCTTCCTTTGGTGCTACATTATTACGGATCTTGTCTACTTCGTCTTTGAAGGAGAGGAGCTCTGCCATTCCCATATCCTCGATTTGCTCTAACTCCTCCCTCTGCAGGTGGTTACTTATCATTGTAATTAACGATGCTCTATTTTTTCCTTCCACATGTCTAAGAGCATCTCCAGCAATAGCAAGAGAGACACATAGTTCTTTTAGATTGTCTGCTGACAGTTTACATAAAAGTCCAATTATTTCCAACCGCAATTTCTCTGTCTCAGTTGACTCCATTATTGTTGTGGCAACAACTCAGTGTACTGTTACAGTGGTAGTTTGTGTGCTAAACCTTGGCAATAACGCTCCTGGTACCTTAAATTCACCTCAGATTGCTTGTGCTGTGTTGTAGACACTCCAACCGTCACTGTTTCAGTCACTGGATGCTGCCTCCCTAGGTAAGTTGAACGGGACTGAATGAGAGCTGGGGACGTCTGTCGCTGGCAGAAGTCGAACCTCGTCTCACCCGATCCCAGCGGTGCCTCCAAAATGTTACACCCCTGTAGAGGAGTGGGATATTGAACAGAAACACGGACACGATGCTTATTCATTCAGGTCCAGTCTGTAATGGCAATTTTCCAAAAACATACAATTTTAAACAATACTTTTTACACATTGCACCTTTTTTAAACATTTACATTTCTCTATTCAAAACATGAAAGAAGTAGAAAAATAAAGCATTGTGCTGGAACTTTAATCTGTAAAAATATATAATCTGTTTATAATATTTTTATCAATAGCTAATCAGATCAGAACTGACACTCCTTTAGTGTAAACACAAATAGAAATGCATAATCATCATCACCAAATATAACTGGTAAAGCATTGACCTTTTTTAACATTTTCCTCTACTAAATAACAATAGCAGAGCAAAATCTTTCATCTCAAAATCTACTCTCATGAAAAGCGACTACACAACATAAAAAAATACATCTCTGCATCAAACTAATCTCCTCACACACGCGCACATGCACGCACACACACACACGCAGTCATTCACACGCAGGCAGCTTTAAGACATTTAGGTAAGTACCTTACAGACAGAGAGCAAAAATACATTACAAAGTGTTGAATAACCACATTTCTTTACCTGTAGAGGAGTGGGATATTGAACAGAAACACGGACACGATGCTTATTCATTCAGGTCCAGTCTGTAATGGCCGAATGAAAGAACGTGTCTCCCTCTACCAGGTAAGCCAGGCAAAAGTAGTCGAAACAACTAGACATTTTTAAAACGCAGGTACTACAGAAAAACAACATAAATCCAGGAAGTATTTTCCAAACAAACATTAGAATGTTTTTAACACAGATTACCATTTTTTTATTTCTCTTTTTAGACTCTTCTGCACCAGTCAAAAGTAATAGATGGCAGATCACCTTATCACAGCTTTTTGTCTTCATACCCTTTTTTTAAACTTTGTAAAGTAATTATTTATGATGTTCTTTCTCCCTTTTTTTCTTACTTTCACCAGATACTATAATTAATTAAAGCTTTGTTTTTCTATAATGAATTAAAGCTTTGTTTTTTCTTCCTTCCTGTTTACTGTCTGCATGTTCACATTTACAGCAATTTTATAACTACTACAATAGCAGGTCCATTCTATATGTCATACTTTATCATTTCGCGATATTGCCATATTTTTGCTGAAAGGATTTAGTAGAGAACATCCACAATAAAGTTTGCAACTTTTGGTCGCTAACAGAAAAGACCTGCCTTTACCGGAAGTAGCAGACGATGACGTCACCTCTTGAGGGCTCCTCACATCCTCACATTGTTTAAAATTTGAGCCACCAGCAGTAAGAGCAATTCGGACCGAGAAAGCGACAATTTCCCCATTAATTTGAGCGAGCATGAAAGATTTGTGGATGAGGATATTGATAGTGAAGGACTAGAAAAAAAATAAAAATAAAAATAAATAAATAAAAAGCGACGGCTCCGGGCAGCGGCAGTGTGAGCTTTTCAGAAGTAATTAGACACATTTACTAGGATAATTCTGGAAGATCCCTTATCTGCTTATTGTTTTAATAGTGTTTTAGTGAGATTGTAAAGACATACCTCAAAGTCGGATGGCTGCGGTGAACACGCCAGTGTCTCTGACAGAACCCGAGGAGCCAAGCTCACAGCTGCCTTTTGTGACAGCTACTGCAGGAGGACTCATATTCCACTCAAGTCTCCGTTAAGAGCTGACTTAATATCACAATTTTCCCATCCAAAAACATGCTCGTTGACGTAGAGAAACATGTTCTCTTTACCGCTCTGTGTTAAAGCTTCACAACAAACAAAGAAACACAGGCTGTGTCTCTGTTGCTAAAGACAGTTGCAATCCACCGCTTTCCACCAACAGCATTCTTCTTTATGGTCTCCATTATTAATTGAACAAATTGCAAAAGATTAAGCAACACAGATGTCACAACTACTGTGTAATTATGCGATGAAAAGAGACGACTTTTAGCCGTGAGTGGTGCTGCGCTAATATGTCCCCTCCAACCAATAACGTCACAAACACACGT
Source organism: Nerophis ophidion (assembly GCF_033978795.1). Taxonomy (NCBI): domain Eukaryota; kingdom Metazoa; phylum Chordata; class Actinopteri; order Syngnathiformes; family Syngnathidae; genus Nerophis; species Nerophis ophidion. The sequence goes on from NC_084613.1 coordinate 43,964,071, forward strand.
CATCATACGCGTCATCATTCTGCGACGTTTTCTACAAGAAACTCCGCAGTAAATTTAAAATTGTAATTTAGTAAACTAAAAAGGCCGTATTGGCATGTGTTGTAATGTTAATATTTCATCATTGATGTATAAACTATCAGACTGCGTGGTGGGTAGTAGTGGGTTTTAGTAGGCCTTTAAAATGTAATAATCACTTATTCTTCTGTTGTTTGATACTTTACATTAATTTTGGGGGATACCAAAAATTTGGATATCAATCCAATACCAAGTACTTACAGGACCATATATTGGCCATATTCAAAGTCCTCAAAGTTCAGGGACATATTTCCTGAGTTTATAAACATAATATACATTTTAAAAAACGAAAGACGATTTTGTGATGTTAAAAAATATTGATGTAATCATAGTAGTATCGACTGGATACGCTACTGCACGTGGTAACATTACAGTGGATGTTAGGTGTAGATTCACCAATGGCGTTTGTTTACATTGTAGCGTCCCGGAAGAGTTGGTGCTGCAGGGAATACTGGGAATTTGTTCTGTAGTGTTTATGTTGTGTTGCGGTGCAAATGTTCTTCCAAAATGTGTTTTTCTTTGTTGTTTAGTGTGGTTTCACTATGTTGCACAGGTTTATGACAGTGTTGGCATTGTTCATACTGCCACCCTTAGTGTGGCCCTTCATTCGCTCGTGTGCATGTTGTTGATGTTGACTTATGTGCTAATCAGACATATTTGGTTGCGGCGTGACTGCCAGCTAATCGATGCTAACATGCTACGCTAATCGATGCTAACATGCTATTTACCGGCGGTGCTAAAGCAGACATGGCACAGAGATGTATGGATAACCTGCAGATGCATTTGCAACTTTATTACGTTTCCTTCCACCCACATTTAATGCGAAAAAAACACTTACCAATCGAAGGATTTAAGTTGCTCCAGTGTCACGAGATGCGAAAGTCCTGATCGTTTGGTCCGCACATTTTACCGGCGATGCTAACGCAACTATTCGGCCATGCTATGGCTATGAATAGCGTCAATAGCTATTCGCTCAATAGCTTCAGATTCTTCTTCAATACTTTCATACTCCAACCATCCGTTTCAATACAGGTGCTGTTCATATTATTAGAATATCATGAAAAAGTTGATTTATTTCAGTAATTATATTCAGAATGTGAGACTTACATATTATATCAATTCATTACACACATAGTGATATATTTGAAATGTTTATTTCTTTAAATTTTGATGATTAGTACTGACAATTACTGAAAATCCCAAATTCGGTATCTCAGAAAATTTGAATATTAGTTACGACTAGTACCAAAAAATATTTTTTAGAAATGTGGGCCAACTGAAAAGTATGAACATGGAAAGTTTCAGCATGTACGGCAATCAATACTTAGTTGCAGCTCCCTTTGCCTGAATGGCTTTTGCCTGAATTGCTGCAGCAATACGGCGTGGCATGGAGTCGACCAGTCTGTTGCACTCCTCAGGTGTTATGAGAGCCCAGGTTGCTTTAATAGTGGCCTTCAGCTCTTCAGCATTGTTGGGTCTGGGATCTCGCATCTTCCGCTTCACAATACCCCATAGGTTTTCTATGGGGTTAAGGTCAGGTGAGTTTGCAGGCCAATCAAGAACAGGGATACCATGGTCCTTAAACCAGGTACTGGTAGATTTGGCACTGTGTGCAGGTGCCAAGTCATGTTGGAAAATGAAATCTTCACCTCCATAAAATTCGTCCGCGGCAGGCAGCATAAATTGTTCTAAAACTTCCTGGTAGACTGCTGCATTGACCTTAGACCTCAGGAAACACAGTGGACCAACACCAGCAGATGACATGGCACCCCAGATCATTACCGATTGTGGAAATTAAGCGGTAGAAAATGGATGGATGGATGGAAATTTGACACTGGGCTGCAGGCAACGTGGATTCTGTGCCTCTCCTGTCTTCCTCCAGACTCTGGGTTCTTGATTTCCAAAGGAGATACAAAATTTACTTTCATCTGAAAACATAACTTTGGACCACTCAGCAGCAGTCCAGTCCTTTTTGTCTTGAGCCCAGGCGAGACGCTTTTGACGTTGTCTCTTATTCAAGAGTGGCTTTACACAAGGAATGCGACAGCTGAAGCCCATATCTTGCATACGTCGGTGCGTGGTGGTTCTTGAAGCACTGACTCCAGCTGCAGTCCACTCTTTGTGGATCTCCCCCACATTTTTGAATCGGTTTTGTTTGACAATCCTCTCCAGGGCGCAGTTATCCCTCTTGCTTGTACACTTTTTTCTACCACATCTTTGTCTTCCCTTTGCCTCTCTATTAATGTGCTTGGACACAGAGCGCTGGGAACATCCAACCTCTTTGGCAATGACCTTTTGTGTCTTGCCCTCCTTCTTTAAAGTATCAATGGTCATCTTTTGGACAGTTGTCAAGTCAGCAGTCTTCCCCATGATTGTGTGTCATACAGAATCAAAACGAGAGACCATTTAAAGGCTGTTCCAGGTGTTTTGAGTTAGTTAGCTAATTAGAGTGTGGCACCAGGTGTCCTTTTCACAATATTCAAATTTTCTGAGATGTTGAATTTAGGGTTTTCATTGGTTGTCAGCTATAATCATCTCCTTTTTGGCAAAAAACACTTGAAATGTATCAGTCTGTTTGGAATGAATGTATACATTCTACAAGTGTGACTTTCTAAATGGAATTAATGGAATAAATCAACTTTTTTCATGAAATTCTAATAATATGACTAGCACCTGTACATGCGTAATCTGTTGAATCGCTTAAAACGCTGAAATCCGAGCTAATGTCGTTATATCTTGCTGTGGTATCTGCTATTGTTTGTTTACATTGGCAGCACTGTATGACGTCACAGGGAAATGGATAGTCGCATCGCAAATAGTGAAAATCAAGCACTTTAGAGCTTTTTTTTAGGGATATTCCGGGACCGGTAAAATTTTGAAAACAATTTAAAAAAATACAACAAGCCACTGAGAACTGATTTTTGTTGTTTTTAACCCTTTTGAAATTGCGATAATGTTCCCCTTTAAAGTCAAGATGATTGTGTCATTATTTAATTATCGGGCACAATGAAATCTTGGTTAGGCTCTGGTGATTATTTTGGATATTTTTTATTATGTAAAACGAACCAAACTCACTACAAAACTAACAACAAGAAGAATGATTAAAAAAAATATATTTTAAAGATTGTAAATTGCCATCTATCCCACGTGGGTGTTTCGGGGCCAGAGCACCCATGGGATCGGCGCCTTTGATGACAGTAGTTACACCAAGTTTTGGTGTAATTACTTTGGTGTGATTTTAGTTTTTGCCATAACTAAAACAGAGAAACAAAACACCTCTTGCCTTTTTATGCTTGAAACATTTTGAAATATCGAATGACTTATTTGCTGTCACTGTTCCTTCTCATCCAAACAAGTGACTTTAATTATGGTGTGCGTGCTAATTAAATCTAGATCAGTTCAAAAAGAAATATATTGCTCCCGCGTGGCGAATGTTTCCCCCTCCTGTTGCTCTTCCACCGGAACGACTGAGCTAATCATAATTGGGCAAGCAGGTTGTTTATAGCGAGCCAGCTGAGAATATAAAAAAAAAATCCATGGTTGATGAGATAGACCATTCATCTCTGCTTCCTGTTGTTTGGATCAAATGGAATCCTCTGGTTTTAATTGCTCTCTAGTAGGTGTGCTGCTTGGGGCCATGTTGTAGACTATTATGTTCCATTGTGCACCATGCCGATCAAAGCTGGCTTTATCCTCGTCATCCATCTCACACGCCATCGTTTAGGTGCTTACAAAGGAACAGCAGTCCGTCCTGTTATTAGATGTGTTTGAGTCCCCTGCTTGTTGTGATGAGAAGCAGATGACAGAGGAGAAGTAATCCCTCTGAAGACGTGTGGACTCATTCAAGACGACTTGATCAAAAATAAAATATATCATTAATGTGTTTGCTGGGAAAAAAAAGTAATTCATTTATTGTTTTTTTTCCATCCAATTGGTGTCATTTTTATACCCAAGAAATAAAATGAATAAATGATTATATATTTTTAGTCAAGCAAAGGTTTGTGCACATTTTATCTAAATACATGTTTAATAAATACGTTTGAAAAAATAACAACCTTGAACACCAGAAAAATATTTTTTTGCCTGTCCAAGTGTCATCTCACATGACAGTTTGGACTTCATTATTATTTGGTTTAGTTTGTTATATTATTTCCTATCCAGCGCTCTTATTTTTGTTTCCACTTCCTGTTTGCCTCCACCACTTTTCTAGTTTTGCATCGTACCTCAATGTGGTGCTCAGCTTTCCTTTTACTTCCTGTGTCTGGTTGCTTTTTGTGTGCACTTTTCTGCTGCACTACTTTTGTGTTTTCTCTGATAAAAGGTTTTCTACTTGCACTTTGCTTGCAGTCTCTGCATCCTGGGTTCCAGACCAATAAGACCTAACTCAGAATGTAATTTCAAGGTTACTGAAATTAGACTTCATCAGAAAATATTATAATTTAAAGGGGTCCTATTATGTTTTTATTTTCTATTTATAACATGTAACGAGGGTTCTTTGGTCAACATTTTGTATAGATTATAATATTATATATATATATATATATATATATATATATATATATATATATATATATATATATATATATATATATATATATGTATATATATATATATATATATATATATATATATATATATAAAGGGTGTGGGAAAAAATCGATTCGAATTTGAATCGTGATTTTCACGTTGTGCGATTCAGAATTGATTGTCTTTTTTTTTTTAATCGATTTTTTTTCAATCAATCCAACAAAACAATACACAGCAATAACATAACAATGCAATCCAATTCCAAAACCAAACCTGACCCAGCAACATTTATAACTGCAATAAACAGAGCAATTGAGAAGACACACACACGACACAGAACAAACCAAAAGTAGTGAAAAAAAAATGAATATTATCAACAACAGTATCAATATTAGTTATAATTTCACATAGCAGTGATTAAAAATCCCTCATTGACATTATCATTAGACGAGTGTGAATGTTGTTTGTCTATCTGTGTTGGCCCTGCGATGAGAATGCGACTTGTCCAGGGTGTACCCTGCCTTCCGCCCGATTGTAGCTGAGATAGGCGCCAGCGCCCCCCGCGACCCCGAAAGGGAATAAGCGGTAGAAAATGGATGGATGGATTTATAAAAATTTAAAAAAAGAACAATAGTGTCACAGTGGCTCACACTTGCATCGCATCTCATAAGCTTAACAACACACTGTGTCCAATGTTTTCACAAAGATAAAATAAGTCATATTTTTGGTTCGTTCAATAGTTAAGACAAATCTACATTATTGCAATCAGTTAATAAAACATTATCCTTTACAATTATAAAAGCTTTTTTTTTTTTTAATCTACTACTCTGCTAGCATGTCAGCAGACTAGGGTAGATCCTGCTGAATTCCTATGTATTGAATGAATACAGAATTGTTTTGAATCGTAAAAATATCGTTTTTGAATCGAGAGTCGCGTTGAATCAAAAAAATGTATTTATAATCGAATAGCGACCCCAAGAATCGTTATTGAATCGAATCGTGGGACACCCAAAGATTCACAGTCCTGATATATATATATATGTAAATTTATATATATATATATATATATATATATATATATATATATATATATATATATATATATATATATGTATATATATATATATATATATACATATATATATATATATATCTATATATATATATTTATATATATATATATATATATATATATATATATATATATATATATAGATGTATATATATATTTTTTTTTTGTTTGTTCCTCACCTGAGAGCCAACAAACATAATAAAACGTACTATACAATGTCTGCTGTCCTGAGGATGCCAACAGCTAGAATCTTGTTATATTATTATATATATGTATATATTTAAATGACAAAGGGAGGGTAGAACCGAGGGTTTTCGTGTCGTTCTCGCCATTTTGTGGTCTAAATTGGCTGTCAAAGTGTACCAGCTTGTCGAAATATGTCTTCATCCATCTACTATCCAGGTAAGAGGCATGATTTATGATCTACAATAAACTTTTGCGGTGGCACAGGGGTTAGTGCATTTTTCTCACAACACGAAGGTCCTGAGTAGTCCTGAGTTCAATCCCGGGCTCGGGATCTTTCTGTGTGGCGTTTGCCCCGTGACTGCGTGGGTTCCCTCCGGGTACTCTGGCTTCCTCCCACCTCCAAAGACATGCACCTGGGGATAGGTTGATTGGCAACACTAAATGGGCCCTAGTGTGTGAATGTGAGTGTGAATGTTGTCTGTCTATCAGTGTTGGCCCTGCGATGAGGTGGCGACTTGTCCAGGGTGTAACCCGCTTTCCGCCCGAATGCAGCTGAGATAGGCACCAGCACCCCACGCAACCCCAAAAAAAGGGACAAGCGGTAGAAGATTGATGGAATAAACTTTTAGAGGCACCTAAGCGAGGAAGCGGTTTACATCGGCACACACGCTAGTGATTACGGCACCGCTATACTGTACATACAGTAGTTTTGTCTGCGTTAGCGCTCATAATAACAATATCACTAACACTTGGTTAATATTCAAGTCACGAAATGTAAATGGAGTATTTTTGGCACTTTTTTGATGTCTTTTTTATTGGGTTTCTTAAGCGGAATAGAGGACCTCCAAATGGCTCCATTATAAGCGGACGTTTATTCACGAGTTAGAATGCGTTAAAAAAGAATTTCATCCGTCGTCATGTCTTTCATAATGATTGCGAACTATAGGCAAAATTCCCCAAAAAGCGCAGTTCCCTTTTAACATGTAACTTTAAAATGTAAACATCACATTTATTTATTGAATGTTGAAGGAACAATGTTTGCGAGAACATGAATGGCTGCAATGCAGCTGTGAAGCACATTCAAAAAAAGGGCTTAAGTGGATTACACCTCATTTCAAGGATGCTTATGGTAAGATTAAAACAGATATGAGGTAACTGAGGAAAATGTTAAATCTGATAGATTGAATTTCACTCATCCCTTTTTCATCCCCCCATAAGCTACTTGCTCATGCACGCGTTTGCGGGCGTAAACATCATCAGACACTCTCATTGAGGTGTTGCTTTTTTGTGTGAAATAAAAATGCGTAATGTTTTTTTCACATGGTGCAATATATCATCGGAGAATTTAAAAGTCTTACAATTAGGAAATGTAACAATCTTATACAAAATGTGCACAATATTGTTAAATGTGAGCGGTCGAGATGATGAAAGGGATCTCGCCCAGGACGCCATTGAAACTAGAACCATCACTGCTGGCATAGGACAGTTAAAACCAGGGCTGTGAATCTTTGGGTGTCCCACTATTCAATTCAATATCGATTCTTGGGGTCACAATTCGATAATGTATAGATTTTTTCGATTCGATTCGATTCTCGATTCAAAAACGATATTTTGCCGATTCAAAACAATTCTGTATTCATTCAATATATAGGATTTCAGCAGGATCTACCCAGTCTGCTGCTATGCAAGCAGAGTAGTAGATTTAAAAAAAAAGAAAAGCTTTTATAATTGTAAAGGACAATGTTTAATCAACTGATTGCAATAATGTAAATTTGTTTTAACTATTAAACGAACCAAAAATATGACTTATTTTATAAATAAATCATTCAACATTTTTTGAATAATTTTTGTTTGTGTCTTCTTAATTGCTCTGTTTATTGCAGTTCTGAGTGTTGCTGGGTCAGGTTTGGTTTTGGAATTGGATTGCATTGTTATGGTATTGCTGTGTAGTGGTTTGTTGGATTGATGAAAAAATAATAAATTTATTTTTTTTAAATGATGATCGATTCTGAATCGCACAACGTATTCAAATCGATTTTTTCCCACACCCCTAGTTCCATCCATCCATCCATCATCTTCCGCTTATCCGAGGTCGGGTCGCGGGGGCAGCAGCTTAAGCAGGGAAGCCCAGACTTCCCTCTCTCCAGCCACTTCGTCTAGCTCTTCCCAAGGATCCCGAGGCGTTCCCAGGCCAGCCGGGAGACATAGTCTTCCCAACGTGTCCTGGGTCTTCCCCGTGGCCTCCTACCAGCTGGACGTGCCCTAAACACCTCCCTAGGGAAGCGTTCGGGTGGCATCCTGACCAGATGCCCGAACCACCTCATCTGGCTCCTCTCGATGTGGAGGAGCAGCGGCTTTACGTTGAGCTCCTCCCGGATGGCAGAGCTTCTCACCCTATCTCTAAGGGAGAGCCCCGCCACCCGGCGGAGGAAACTCATTTCGGCCGCTTGTACCCGTGATCTTATCCTTTCGGTCATGACCCATAGCTCATGACCATAGGTGAGGATGGGAACGTAGATCGACCGGTAAATTGAGAGCTTTGCCTTCCGGCTCAGTTCCTTCTTCACCACAACGGATCGATACAACATCCGCATTACTGAAGACGCCGCACCGGTCCGCCTGTCGATCTCACGATCCACTCTTCCCCCACTCGTGAACAAGACTCCTAGGTACTTGAACTCCTCCACTTGGGGCAGGGTCTCCTCCCCAACCCGGAGATGGCATTCCACCCTTTTCCGGGCGAGAACCATGGACTCGGACTTGGAGGTGCTGATTCTCATTCCGGTCGCTTCACACTCGGCTGCGAACCGATCCAGTGAGAGCTGAAGATCCCGGCCAGATGAAGCCATCAGGACCACATCATCTGCAAAAAGCAGAGACCTAATCCTGTGGCCACCAAACCGGAACCCCTCAACGCCTTGACTGCGCCTAGAAATTCTGTCCATAAAAGTTATGAACAGAATCGGTTACAAAGGACAGACTTGGTGGAGTCCAACCCTCACTGGAAACGTGTCCGACGTACTGCCAGCAATGTGTTTTGTTATTGGACTTTTGTGCTCGTCACGGATTGTCCATAACAAACACCATGTTCAAACATAAGGGTGTCCATATGTGCACTTGGCACCAGGACACCCTAGGCCGCAGTTCCATGATCGACTTTGTTGTTGTGTCATCGGATTTGCGGCCTCATGTTCTGGACACTCGGGTGAAGAGAGGGGCGGAGCTTTCTACCTGGTGGTGAGTTGTCTGCGATGGTGGGGGAGGATGCCGGACAGACCTAGCAGGCCCAAGCGCATTGTGAGGGTCTGCTGGGAACGTCTGGCAGAGTCTCCTGTCAGAGAGAGTTTCAATTCACACCTCCGGGTGAACTTTGAACATGTCACGAGGGAGGTGCGGGACATTGAGTCCGAGTGGACCATGTTCCGAACCTCTTTTGTCGAGGCGGCTGATTGGAGATGTGGCCGCAAGGTTGTTGGTGCCTGTCGTGGCGGTAATCCCAGAACCCGTTGGTGGACACCAGCAGTGAGGGATGCCGTCAAGCTGAAGAAGGAGTCCTATCGGGTTCTTTTGGCTCATAGGACTCCGGAGGCAGTGGACGGGTACCGACGGGCCAAGCGGTGTGCAGCTTTAGCGGTCGCGGAGGCAAAAACTCGGACATGGGGAGAGTTCGGGGAAGCCATGGAAAACGACTTCCGGACGGCTTCGAAGCGATTCTGGACCACCATACGCCGCCTCAGGAAGGGGAAGCAGTGCACTATCAACACCGTGTATGGTGCGGATGGTGTTCTGCTGACTTCGACTGCTGATGTTGTGGATCGGTGGAGGGAATACTTCGAAGACCTCCTCAATCCCACCAACACGTCTTCCTTTGAGGAAGCGGTGCCTGGGGAATCTGTGGTGGGCTCTCCTATTTCTGGGGCTGAGGTTGCTGAGGTAGTTAAAAAGCTACTCGGCGGCAAGGCCCCAGGAGTGGATGAGATCCGCCCGGAGTTCCTTAAGGCTCTGGATGCTGTGGGGCTGTCTTGGTTGACAAGACTCTGCAGCATTGCTTGGACATCGGGGGCGGTACCTCTGGATTGTCAGACCGGGTTGGTGGTCCCTCTCTTTAAGAAGGGGGACCGGAGGGTGTGTTCCAACTATCGTGGGATCACACTCCTCAGCCTTCCCGGTAAGGTTTATTCAGGTGTACTGGAGAGGAGGCTACGCCGGATAGTCGAACCTCGGATTCAGGAGGAACAGTGTGGTTTTCGTCCTGGTCGTGGAGCACCCCTAGTTAAAACTGTTAAAAAAACACAATGTGTTGAGCCAACTCAACGTCAAACATCTGTCTGCACTTCCTTAAACGCTACACAGGTCAATAGTTCTATAACAATATATTTTTAAGACAGGGGTTATCCTTTTTTTTTTTTTACACTTGTATGAATGTCAAAAATGTTAAAAGATTAATAACACATGAAGTCAACTCATCTTCAGCAAGCCTCCCTGTGGGCTTTCTGAAAAACTCCAAAGATGTGATGTAGGCGTAGCATCAAATTCCTATCCTACTACCAAGTGAACAAACCCTTGTCGCTGCACCATACATACTGTAAGCACTCGGTATGTTTACATGCACTTTTGGTTGAAACCAGCCTTTTTCATACGTGTAAAAACCTTAGAATAGAGTTTTTACTTTTTAACAATGGGATTAACTAATTGGTTTTAAAAAATAAAATAAGTTGCTATGTTTATATTTTTTATAACTTTTGGGTTTTGTTGTTTTTGTATTTGTTATTACCTCCTTGGCCATTGTTCTGTTTTTCACCTTTTTTTCCCTGTTTGCAGACATTGCTGGGCCTGAGTAGGAGTCACACCTGACACGGATTAGGCCTTTAGGCCTTCCTAAGCAGGGGACTTCAAGGTTCGTTATGTCGATGTTCTGTCTTTGTGTCCTTGAGATGCCAGTGTTTGCAAGAATTTTCAGTTGTTTTCGACTCCTGGCTTTTTTGCTTCCTCACTTTTGTCTTGGTAAATAGTTTTTTATTACTACTTTTTCTCGCTTCATGCCACGTTTTTTGTAGTTAGCCTTTTTTTCCCCAAATAGTATTCCTTTGCTTTCTGTTGGTGGACTATTTGTTCCCAATATTTGCTTCTGTTGTACTTCGTATCTTTTAACAAGCCTTTGGGTTTGCTTTTTGTTGTACTTTGTGTTTTCCTCCAAGCCTTGTGCTTCATTTTTTGTTGGGACTTTTTTTCCATTTTACCTTGTCAGCTTCTGTGGAATAAACCATTTTTTGGTAATCTATCGGTCTTGCGTTTTGGGTTACTGTCCCACGAATCCTGTCAAAAGTTTAAAAAAAAAGAAAAGACCATATTTTAAATAATCCTCATTATTCACTTAAATATGCTTATAAATATGTGATGTTCTTCTTTACTTCAATAAAAAATTAAGGATTAGATACATAGATTATCATCTGTAGGCAATGCCTTTGTTTGTTTTTTCCTGCCTGATTTATAGAATAAATTACTGTTTTACCCTCACTTTTGTCTCTGGAGTTCCGGCTGCAATCTTGGAAGAATAATCTGTGCATCACCATGTGTCCACGCCGTTACATCTATAGGCAGAATTAAAGGGCTCTAATAGGCTCCATTGTAAGCAGACTTTGAATCAAATTTATTTAATATTTAAAATGCAAAAAAGAAATATGTATCTGTCATGTCATTCATAATCATTGTGAACGATAGGCAACTTTAGAGGTGAGCTATGATGACGTCAATGATGTGCGGTGAGGTTCATGGCTGGTGAGGCACTGACTTCATCACAGTCAGATTTATAATCATATGAACCCTAAAGAATATCTCATTCACCATTTGATTGGCAGCAGTTAACGGGTTAAGTTCAAAAGCTTATACCAGCATTGTTTACACATACAAACTGTAGCACACAAAAAAGCACATTTAATTAAAAAAACGTTATTATAGTCTTACCTTAACTTATAAATGAAGTCAATGCGCCACTCCTTCTGAACAAAAGCATTGATAACTTGTTTATAAAAGTCTTCCTTATCTTTCTTCAGTTTTAAAAGTCTCTCTGTCATGATGGAGATCACTGTCTGAAGCAAACCATTTTGCTCCGGCGTTGGTCTTCCTTTAAATATTACCTCCTGCGTCGATTGAAAGTCCAGTTTAGAAAACTGTTTTATCTTAGATATGAAATCATCCGTGTTAAAAGTCCAGGGGAGAGGAAAAAATAAACACACGCTGCTCACTTCTTCTGCAGCCGAGTTGTCGCAAGAATGATCCCTGGGATCAATAGCGAGGCGGGAGATGAGGTGCCTCACACAGTGCCTCTTCGCAGCCGTTTTATGATTGCCCAGCACAAGAAATATGTTACACACATACAGTTGTTAACAAAATACACTGTACATTATATACCTCAGCTAACTAAACTATGGAAATATATAATATAATTCATATAGCAATACGGTCTCACTGCACAGCAGCCAGCAGTGAGCTGAGTCATTGTGCAATCCATGGTGAGGCTCAACTGGCTGCTGACTCACCGCAAGTCTTTTCTCAGTATTTGAATGGCAAATGTGAAAATTCTGCGATTTTCAATAAAAATTATCTAAAACTGGTGACGTTAAATGAAAAACAACTTTATAAAGTATAATCACTGGATAGATATAAAAATGTAATTAATATTTTTTCTTTTTACATTTGTTTTCTTTCCATGATGGCACGTGAGGCCACGCCTCCCCTGCCTCCCCTGACTGCACGTTACTGGATGACGTCATGACATCTTTGTTGAGGGAAGTGTTCCATGCTATCCAGGTGGAAAAAAACATTTTGCAGTAGTTTTATTTCAGTGAAGTTTGACATTATTAATCGGTGAATTCATTTGTGCACTCTTATGTTAAAAAGCATAATTTTGCACTGTTGAACCCCCTTCAGCCAGCCTTATTTTGCACTACAATGTTAAGTAGTGTATTACAATGTTGAGTAGTGTATTTCATTTACATAAGCAGTTAACTTATGTTGTTACAAAGTGTAATACATGAAGTCACAACCCTTGTGAAGTTTCATTTTCTTCTATTTTTGCTGACTAACTTATTTTTACACTTATATGTCAGTGAAGAACTTAAACATTGCCAGTACAGTCAACAGTAAGTATTGTATATAGTACACAGGTAAACAGGGTTTATGCAGGTGTAATAGACCTCATCACTGTTCATTTTTCTAATAGGAAAAACTAAATTTGAGGTTGATCATTAGGGCTGTGAATCTTTGGGTGTCCCACGATTCGATTCAATTTCAATTCTTGGGGTCATGATTCGATAATATATTGATTTTTTTCGATTCGATTCTCGATTCAAAAACGATATTTTTCCGATTCAAAACGATTCTGTATTCATTCAATACATAGGATTTCAGCAAGATCTACCCCAGTCTGCTGACATGCCAGCAGAGTAGTAATTCTTAAAAAAATAAGCTTTTATAATTGTAAAGGACAATGTTTTATCAACTGATTGCAATCATGTAAATTTGTTTTAACTAACAAACCAAAAATATGACTTATTTTATCTTTGTGAAAACATTGGACACAGTGTGTTGTCAAGCTTATGAGATGCGATGCAAGTGTAAGCCACTGTGACACTATTGTTCTTTTTTTTATTTTTAAAAATGTCTAACGATAATGTCAGTGAGGTATTTTTAATCACTGCTATGCTGAAATTATAATTAATATTGATACTGTTGTTGATAATATTCATTTTTGTTTCATTACTTTTGGTTTGTTCTGTGTCGTGTTTGTGTCTCCTCTCAATTGCTCTGTTTATTGCAGTTCTGAGTGTTGCTGGGTCAGGTTTGGTTTTGGAATTGGATTGCATTGTTATGGTATTGCTGTGTATTTTTTTGTTGGATTGATTAAAAAAAAAATCACACAAAAAAAAATCGATTTAAAAAAAAATTAGAATCGATTCTGAATCGCACAACATAATTGATTCGATTCGTTTTCAAATCGATTTTTTCCCACACCCCTATTGATCATTTTCCCAGAATGTATTGTGTTGCACATGGAACGTGTGTGATGACATTCTGTTTCATGACATTTAATCTGAAGCCATAATGAATTCCATAGCACTGCTCAGTCAACTAATGTGCGTTAATAACCCAGTGCCATATGGAAGCGGACACTTTAGAATGTAGTTAATTCCTCTTTTTTGGACAAGCTGCCACTAAAAGGCCACATTAGTGGCAGGGGAAGTTTAATCCTCCAGACACTGGAATAATTCCTATACGACTATACCGTGCTTTTATAGTTTTATCCTTCCAATCAGAGCTTATATTAATAAGTCAATGGAGCATTTCTGCAGACGGGTGGCGCTTGAATGTGTGCTGTATTGGAAGTGTGCTTAGAGAGTAGACTTTATGACGTGCCTGATTACACCCCCTTCTCTCTCCCAAATTCCTCTGCCAGCCAGCACTGCAGCCCAGCGGATAACCACGCATGGATTAGCTGTGACATCACACTGAAGAGATGGCGGAGTGCAAGGAAGGGCGAGCACTCGGGTGTGTGTCAGATGGGTGCCAGTGTGTGTGTGTGTGTGTGTGTTGGAGGCTGATTAGACGGTGAGGGTGGCAGGGAGAGGGAAGCGAGGATTAGGGAGCCATTGGAGAGTTGGCTGTAGGTGCTGACACCACTCCACCTCACCAAGGGCTCAATTTACTGAGGGATCAGACTCATTTATGGTGGGAGGGGATTATTATCAGTTCAATGGGGCTGTTTCTTTATTAAAAGAACCCTTCAACCTGTGAAATGTGCTCGCTTGTGAGCGTAGCCGTAATCTAATTCTTTTTAAATGCATAAATAATAACAGCATAGCACTGCTTTGTTTGTCTTCATGGAACAGTGGTCACACCTAATAGAATTTGACATATATGAATTATCCTCATCATTGGGCTTCCAAGAGTTGAAAACGGCTCTGGGTTAAGAAGGCATACAGTGTTAAAACCATTTGGTCGTCTGAATGCGTGAATCACCTAATGCTGTACAGTTCACCTTGCAATTAAACTACAGTGAACAGTGCAGCTTGTGCAAAATAAAAGAAGTAATGGAACTGGTGCAGCTGTGCAAAAGTATGTGGCTAAACCTCCTCCTCTGATGCCTTGGGAGTCATGCTGGACATTTCGCCATCAGTTTGGGCTTTTAGCTCGGTGGCTAGCACTCTCGTCTCCTAATCTGTGGCTCCTGGTTCGATCCCAGGGAAGTTGATACATAATGATAAATAAATGGGTTGTACTTGTATAGCGCTTTTCTACCTTCAAGGTACTCAAAGCGCTTTGACACTACTTCCACATTTACCCATTCACACACTGATGGAGGGAGCTGCCATGCAAGGCGCTAACCAGCACTCATCAGGAGCGAGGGTGAAGTATCTTGCTCAGGACACAACGGACGTGACGAGGTTGGTACTAGGTGGGGATTGAACCAGGGACCCTCGGGTTGCGCACAGCCACTCTGCCACTGCACCACGCCGTCCCCATTGAAGTGAAGTTGAAGGTGACATTGCTATTACTTAAATGTATTGTAACATTTGGTCATATTTCCTCTTATTATTGACTCTGAATAAGCTCCAATATGAACCGCTGAAAAAAAATAAAAAATAAATAAAATATCCTTCCATCCGGGGGGTTGTGACGGCTAATTTGTTTGCAAAAATAAAAGTTTGGTGTGATCATTAATGTATAATTGCAAGTCTTGTGTTTGTGGGAGTATGCAATCAATGTTAACAATGTTATCATGAAATCAGCAAATGTTACAATTACAGTGGGGCAAAAAAGTATTTAGTCAGCCACAGTGCACGTTCTCCCATCCAGGAATTCACATTGTAGGAATTTTAAAGAATTTATTTGTAAATTATGGTGGAAAATAAGTATTTGGTCAACCATTCAAAGCTCTCACTGATGGAAGGAGGTTTTGGCTCAAAATCTCACAATACATGGCCCCATTCATTCTTTCCTTAACACGGATCAATCGGCCTGTCCCCTTAGCAGAAAAACAGCCCCAAAGCATGATGTTTCCATCCCCATGCTTCACAGTAGGTGTGGTGTTCTTGGGATGCAATTCAGTATTCTTCTTCCTCCAAACACGAGCAGTCCTGGCTTTAGGTGAAGGCTAGTTAGCTTTTAGTGTAACGTTACCTCATTTTGCGGTGTGTGTGTGTTACGGACAGTGTTGATTGAGGTGTGTTGAAGCAAAGGACATTATGTTAAATGAAGAGTTTCTGTCTCTGATAGTATATATAGTAATGTAAGTGCACCGTAAAGCTTACATGAACTCCATGGTGTTCAGGGATGAATAGTCTCTCCTATTGCTATTGTACTATTTTTTTCAGCTCTAATTACATTAATCATTAGTAATGTAGCAGCCTAGTTTTGGATGGCAGGGTCCCTGCTATCACATGTTGATACAAATATAACATTTATATTATAAAAATCAACTACAGGCTTCCCCAATGCTGTAATAAATTAAGCATGATGAGTTGACTTGAAACTGTTTAATGTTGCACTTTTTATATGTCATTTTATTTAATCTAAGCAACAACTTGAGGCAGTTTAATGTGGATTAACGTGGGCAGAATTATTATAGTATTCCCAATGTTAAAAGGATCAAGCCATTGTTTAAAAATGTGGTAAATGAATAACCAAAAAATTTATATTTTGTTGTTTTCTTACTGTACCAAAAATTAACCGAACCGTGACCTCTAAATCGAGGTACGTAGCGAACCGAAGTGTTTGTGTACCGTTGCACCCCTAATATACACACATATATACACGTATATGTATACACATATACATATATACACAATTATATATATATATATATATATATATATATATATACATGTACATACAGTATATATACTGTATATATATATATATAGGTGGCGACTTGTCCAGGGTGTAACCCACCTTCCGCCTGATTGTAGCTGAAATAGGCACCAGCGCCCCTCGCGACCCCAAAGGGAATAAGCGGTAGAAAATGGATGGATATATACATACATACACACACACATATATATATATATATGTATGTATATATATAAATATATATATATACATATATATATATATATACACATACACACACATATATATATACACACACACACACATGTATGTATATATATATATACTGCATATATATATATATATATATATATATATATATATATGTATATTAGGGCTGGGCGATATTGCATTTTTTAATATCTCAATATTTTTAGGCCATATCACGATACACGATTTTTTGACATTTTTCCTTAGCCTTGAATTAACACTTGATACATATAATCACAGCAGTATGAGGATTCTATGTGTCTAAATTAAAACATTCTTGTTCATACTGCATTAAAATATGCTCATTTTAAACTTTCATGCAGAGAGGGAAATCACAACTAAGTCAATTGACCAAAACCGAATTTATTAAACAGTTATTAAGCAGTGCAACAAACATTCATGTCATTTCAAAACAGAAAGTGCAAGATTGTCAGAGACATTTTAAAACAAGTTATGAGTGCACTTTTGTGCATGATGTCACTAAGATGACATATCAAAACAACACTAAATTAAAGTGCACTTTTTGTACAGAACGCCACTACAATAGTTTAAAACAAATAAAGTGCACTTTTGTGCACGATGTCACACAAGATATATTTCAATAACTGTCAAATAAAAATGAGCTGCATAATAGGAAATCAAATAGTGTTCGTCCTTCACTATGTGGTAGGTTACTGCGGACATTATCTCCTTTTGTTGTTGACAATTTTTTTATACGGTGTTGATCTGGAATTGTTCGCCTTGGCATTTTGATGGTGTGGGCGTGTGGCACCGAATGGAGATGTTGATATGCGGAGTAATCACTCTTCATTCTCTAGCAGGTGAGTTTTCAAATGATGCTACATATTAGCAGTAATGCTACTTTTTGTAGCAACGCTTTTGCCCCACACTTGACAAAATACGGTTGTCTGTTCGACATATTCCCTCTTGAAGCCAAACCACCGCCAGACGATGGACCCCCTGCTGTTTTTCTTGGGAATTAATTCTTCCTTCATTTGTTACCAGATTCGCACCTTCTTTCTCTCGTATTACCACTAGCACCACAGCCAACGTTACCCCTGCTGCTACCTCTCTGCTCCGCGAGGGCGTATACGTACTAGACGTAGGTAAGAAGGTGCGCTTGCTGTCTGTGAGAAGGAGAGGCAAAAAAGAGTGGGAATAGCCTGTAGTGTAATGCCAGCAGCTAAAAGCAACTGCGTCTGAACGTATACTCGAATATCACGATATAGTCATTTTCTATATCGCACAGAGACAAACCCGCGATACATCGAGTATATCGCAAAGCCCTAACATATACATATACATATATATATATATATATATATATATATATATAGATATATATATATATATATATATATATATCTATATATATATATATATATATGTATGGATGAATAGTTATATATACATGTATATACACACAGTATATATACATATATTTACATACATATGTATATACATATTTACATAAATACATACATATATACACACACACAGTATATATACATATATATATATACATATATGTATGTGTGTGTGTGTGTGTGTGTGTGTGTGTGTGTGTGTGTGTGTGTGTGTGTGTGTGTGTGTGTGTGTGTGTGTGTGTGTGTGTGTGTGTGTGTGCATAGCTCGGTTGGTAGAGCGGCCGTGCCAGCAACTTGAGGGTTGCAGGTTCGATCCCCGATTCCGCCATCCTAGTCATTGCCGTTGTGTCCTCGGGCAAGACACTTTACCCACCTGCTCCCAGTGCCACCCACACTGGATTAAATGTAATTTAGGTATTGGGTTTCACTATGTAAAGCGCTTTGAGTCACTAGAGAAGAAGCGCTATATAAATATAATTGACTTCACTTATATGTATATATGTAAATAAATACATGTATATTTAATTTCGTCATATTTAATTTAATTTAAATATAATTTTTAAATCTAAAATGTGCTTTAAGGTTTTTCTCTAAAATGATTTCATGATAAAATGCACCTTTTGTAATGAACTTAAACAAAAACCTATTCACTTTATCTTGCAGACCTCCAGCATTTAATTTATGCCGAGTATAATTTATTTGACTACATCTTAACGGTCCATCCATCCATCCATTTTCTACCGCTTATTCCCTTTCGGGGTCGCGGGGGACACTGGCGCCTATCTCAGCTACAATCGGGCGGAAGGCGGGGTACACCCTGGACAAGTCTTAACGGTCGTATTTTTTTATACTTTACTCAAAAACGCGAGATAGTCTCGCGAGATTTTCCAAATGGGGCGGACGCTTCCTCGGAAAAAGATACGATTTAATTTATGAAAGCGCTAAACCATTTAATATTGTGTATGGATTTTGGCCGAAAATTGTCCCACTTCAGAAACAACGCGACGCTAATTTCAAGTAACTCGGGTCACTGATCTTTAATTTATTCCGGCATGGAAGTCACCAAACATAGTTTCTACGGAGCAAGTGGTATGATGGCGCTGGTTGTCTCGCGTTAGCCGCCGTTTTCTCCATACTCACAATGGCTTCGGAGCAGAAGACAAGCTGGATATTGACTGGTGCTACCGTCGCCTGTGTGCTTGCTCTCTATGTTCCCTGTGTCCAGAGGACAGTCCCCGGTGGAGATTCAGGTTGGTGCTCCTGCTCATAGTTACAGTACATGCTACTGCTAGCCAGTGAGCTAACTTCCTGGTTTTAAGTCACGTGTGTTTGTTGTGTTGTGGGGCAGCCAATCATGTTGAGTCTTGTTCATTGTGCTGATTCTCTGTGACAATGATGAGCTGTCAGGGAAACTACATGTTATTACAGAGAGGTATTTTAAACAACATGTTATTACAGAGAAGTATTATAGCCAACCGTTCAGCATCTTTATCTTGACCGAGCATCGTCAGAAACGTGCGTGTGCAATAAATACAGTCCAATGACATTGTTAGACACTTCAATTACTGTTGTATTGTTTATAAACTGGTGTTGTGACAATAATACAAGTATTTAACTGTGTCTCCTGTAATGAAGGCTTCACGGTGGAAGAGGGGTTTGTGCGTCTGCCTCACAATACGAAGGTCCTGACTCTGAGCAGGGGGATCTTTCTGTGAGGAGTTTGCATGTCCTCCCCGTGAATGTGTGGGTTCCCTCCGGGTACTCCGGCTTCCTCCCACTTCCAAAGACATGCACCTGGGGATAGGTTGAGTGGCAACACTAAATAGGCCCTAGTGTGTGAATGTGAGTGTGAATGTTGTCTGTCTATCTGTGTTGGCCCTGCGATGAGGTGGCGACTTGTCCAGGGTGTACCCCGCCTGCCGCCCGATTGTAGCTGAGATAGGCACCAGCGCCCCCCGCGACCCCAAAGGCAATAGAAAATGGATGGATGGATATTGTAATGAAGCTTTGCTGATGATATTCATCAATGTTTGACAGGTTTATCATCATCATATCACTCCTAAAATATTGTTTACAACAATATAATAAAACAACGTAATTTCATGTTTTACAACATAATATTTCAAATAATAAATACTAGTTTTAAATTAATTTGCGAATTGTGTATAGTGCATTGAACATCCATCCATCCATTTCTACCGCTTGTCCCTAATGGGGTCGTGGGGGTTGCTGGACCCATTAAATAAGTAAACACAAATAATTAAAAAGCTGAAACTATGTAATGTTGTGAAAAAAACATTCCCTGGAGATAAACATTTTTTTGTATTTATTAAGTTTGTATGTATTTCAAAATCAATGTAATTTAGTTTAATTCAGTTTAGTGCAACTGTGTATATGAGACATAACGCGCTTTTTTAAGTTTCTACTTGAACTGTGTATTTTTTCTCTTTTTTAGTAGTTTAAAGGGGCTCACTAATGAGGATTCAACATTTAACTTCCCTGTGGTCTTGATATGTGATTCTCAAACGGTGTAAGTGTTACACAGGCTCCATCGAATGGTATGCCAAATAATCACTTAATTAAATATTCAAAGAGTGTTACTGTTCAAACTGTGTGTAATGTTACAGTGGCCAAAAATATGAAATATACTCGGCCTTGTTTTTAATGAATGTTTAGGCCTACAATGCTACTGTATTTTAATGTTTGTCATTATGGTGGTACTTGGAGAACCAAGTGTTTTCTAAAGTGGTACTTGGTGAAAAAAGTTGCTGAACCACTTTTTTAGATAACATGTATTTGATAGGCTTTTCACATTTCACATTTTATAACACATTTTCTGAGTCTATCTGCCATTGGTTTGTTTGGTGGAGGCGTTCCCAGATTGCAAATGAAACCGTCCTCGCCCAGCCCTTTCCAAAAATATTAGAATTTTTCTTTTGAAAATTGACATTGTATCTTCAAGACAAACACTACACATTTTTTTTCCAATTATGGTCAAAAAAAAAAACTTCATAAAAAAAAAAATGCAGATTGGTCGCAAGTAAATTTGCACACTCTCGGATCGATACAGAGCAGCATACAAAAAGCCAGCATTTATGTCATTGCCATTGTATGAGTATCACAAGTGATATGAGTATGCAACATTGTAAATGGGTTATACTTGTATAGTGCTTTTCTACCTTCAAGGTACTCACAGCGCTTTGATACTATTACCACATTCACCCATTCACACACTGATGGCGGGAACTGCCATGCAAGGCCCTAACCATGACGCATCAGGAGCAAGGGTGAAGTATCTTGCTCAAGGACACAACGGCTCGAACCAGGAACCCTCAGGTTGCTGGCACGAGCATAGGTCCCCATTAAGGGGACTGCACTTTTTTTTTTCTCGTAATTTTGCCTATCATTCACAATCCTTATGAGAGACAAGACAACACAAGCTTTTTTTCTGTGAAAATCGGCTCGTTCTAGGGAGCTAGCAATGCAGCTAATGGGAGCAATCCATTCTGCCTCTAAATTACTTTAAATATGCATCTAAAAACCGCCAACAATAATTAATTTACGTTCCGTAACTTGTATATTAACCAAGCTGTAACAACATTTTTATTAAGGTGCAAACACTAAGGAACTACTTTTCTAGCGTAGTAATACAGTCGCATTACAACAGCATGGTAACCTTTTACCCTCTCTTCGTACTGGCTTCTATAAGCAGTAGTTCGTCCTCCGTATGTTCAAGATAAGGTTGGAAATCCTTATTTGACCAAAATAGCTATCTTTGTCTTCTATTATCAAGTTTGCATGATCGGAACACACTGGCCTTTGTTTTCGGAAGTACAACACACATTTGTTGCGGGAAGTTGAAAGTGCGCTGCTGTGGAAATGGAAATCAATGCTGTAATGATTAAAATGACCACAATATGGTAAATACTGCACAGATTAAATATTGCCATAAACGTGTCTGTTACATTATATATTTACTTGCAGTGTGTATATATAACATTGATGGAGGATTTTGAAGTTGTTTTACGGGCTTTAAAGGCTACATCGGTGACTCCCAAGCATTTTTAAAATCATCTTAACCCCCCCCCCACCCTCCCAAAAAAATATACACATATGTGTTCTTGACTTTCATAAAGATTGTGAACCATTGGAAAACAGCAAAACATACGTGCAGTTCCCCTTTAAGCGGCTGTCTGGAGGGCACTAACTTTCTAAAGTGTTGTAAGCCTCATACCCTGCCCTCTTTCGTCATTGAGCACATAAACTACTCCCCACGTAAATTTGTCATCTTGGTTGTCAGCTAATGATAGCTATTTGGCCAAGTTTAAGTACCAATATTGGCAATCGTTGAACGTATAACACACTGTAACAACAACATGACTGCAACTTGTTAGTTGCTTCTCTCGGACTGCTTTTGTATGTGTGCACTTCCTCCCTGCATGTACATGTACAAACCCCGTTTCCATATGAATTGGGAAATTGTGTTAGATGTAAATAAAAACGGAATACAATGATTTGTAAATCATTTTCAACCCATTTTCAGTTGAATATGCTACAAAGACAACATATTTGTTGTTCAAACTGATAAAACATTTTTTTTTTGCAAATAATCATTAAGTTTAGCATTTGATGCCAGCAATACGTGACAAAGAAGTTGGTGAAGGTGGCAATAAATACTGATAAAGTTGAGGAATGTTCATCAAACACTTATATGCAGAGGTGGGTAGTAACACGCTACATTTACTCCGTTACATCTATTTGAGTAACTTTTGGGATAAATTGTACTTCTAAGAGTAGTTGTTATGCAACATACTTTTACTTTTACTTCAGTATATTTATTGAGAAGAAACGCTACTTTTACTCCGCTCCATTTATCTACATTCAGCTCGCTACATTTTTTTACCGATCTGTTAATGTTTGTTTTGGTTTTTCAGACAGACCTTCAAAGTAGGATCTGCGCATGCTTGCGTTTCACCAATCACATGCAGTCAATGGTGACGTTGGACCAATCAAACAGACCGTCACACGTAGAACCCGACTTTAACAAGTTGAAAAACTTATTGGGGTGTTACCATTTAGTGGTCAATTGTACGGAATATGTACTGTACTGTGAAATCTACTAATAACAGTTTCAATCCATCAATCAAAAGTGTAAAGGAAAAAATACACTTTTTGTGCAGTATTTGTTGCCGTAATCATTAAACAAACAGGTTACTCATTAGTTACTCAGTACTTGAGTAGTTTTTTTCACAACATACTTTTTAC
This sequence comes from Nerophis ophidion, assembly GCF_033978795.1. NCBI lineage: Eukaryota > Metazoa > Chordata > Actinopteri > Syngnathiformes > Syngnathidae > Nerophis > Nerophis ophidion. The sequence goes on from NC_084613.1 coordinate 43,987,660, forward strand.
TTTTACTCAAGTTAATATTTGGGTGACTACTCCTTACTTTTACTTGAGTAATACATCTCTAAAGTAACAGTACTCTTGAGTACAATTTCTGGCTACTCTACCCACCTCTGCCTATATGGAACATCCTACAGGTGTGCAGGCTAATTGGGAACAGGTGGGTGCCATGATTGGGTATAAAAGCAGCTTCCATGAAATGCTAAGTAATTCACAAACAAGGATGGGGTGAGGGTCACCACTTTGTAAGCAAATTGTCGAACAGTTTTAGAACAACATTTCTCAACGAGCTATTGAAAGGAATTTAGGGATTTTTACCATCTACGGTCCGTAAAATCATCAAAAAGTTAAGAGAATCTGGAGAAATCACTGCACATAAGCGATGATATTAAGGACTTTTTATCCCTCAGACGGTACTGCATCAAAAACCGACATCAGTGTGTAAAGGATATCACTACATGGGCTCAGGAACACTTCATAAAACCACTGTCAGTAAGTTGGTACAGTAGAGTTGGTCGCTACATCTGTAAGTGCAAGTTAAAACTCTACTATGCAAAGCCAAACTCATTTATCAACAATATCCTGAAACGCTGCCGGCTTGGCTGGGCCCAAGCTCACCTAAGATGGACTGATGCAAAGTCGAAAGGTGTTCTGTGGTCTGACGAGTTCACATTTCAAATTATATTTGGAAACAGCGGACGTGGTGTCCTCCAGAACAAAGAGGAAAATAAGCATTCGGATTGTTATAGGTGCAAAGTTCAAAAGCCAGCATCTGTGATGGTATGGGGGTGTATTAGTGCCCAAGGCATGGTTAACTTACACATCAGTGAAGGCACCATTCATGCTGAAAGGTCTATGCAGGTTTTGGAGCAACATATTTTGTCATCCAAGCAATGTTATCAGGGACGCCCCTGCTTATTTCAGCAAGACAAGTGTTACAACAGCGTGGTATTGTAAAAAAAAAGAGTGTGGGTACTTTCCTGGCCCGCCTGCAGTTTGATTTCTGCAGACCTGTCTCCCATCGAAAATGTGTGGCGCATTATGAAGCGTAAAATAAGACAGCGGAGACCCCGGACTGTTGAAGGACTGAAGCTCTACATAAAACAAGAATGGGAAAGAATTCCGCTTTCAAAGCTTCAACAATTAGTTTCCTCAGTTACCAAATGTTTATTGAGTGTACTTAAAAGAAAAGGACATGTAACACAATGGTGAACATGCCCTTTCCCATCTACTTTGGCACGTGTTGCAGCCATGAAATTCTAAGTTAATTATTATTTGCAAAAAAAATAAAGTTTATGAGTTTGAACATCAAATATCTTGTTTTTGTAGTGCATTCAATTGAATATGGGTTGAAAAGGATTTGCAAATTATTGTATTCCATTTATATTTACATCCAACACAATTTCCCAACTCATATGGAAAGATTCGTGGATGAGGATAGTGAGACTGAAGGACTAGAAGAAAAAAAAAGGCGAGGGCAGTGAGAGAGATTCAGATGTTATTAGACACATTTACTAGGATAATTCTGGAAAATCCCTTATCTGCTTATTGTGTTACTAGTGTTGTAGTGAGATTATAAAGTCATACCTGAAAGTCGGAGGGGTGTGGTGACCGCCAGTGTCTCTGATGGAAGCCATGGAGGAGCCAAGAATGTCGCAGCTGCCTCTTTGACAGCTGCAGGAGGACGCAAGCTCCGCTCATGTCTCCAGTAAGAGCCGACTTATTACCACAAATTTCTCACCCAAACCTGCCGGTTGACATGTGGTACAGAAACATGTTCACTTGACCACTCTGTTCCATATTAAAGCTTCACAACAAACAAAGAAACACCGGCTATGTTTGTGTTGCTAAAGGCAGCTGCAATCCACCGCTTTCCACCAACAGCATTCTTCTTTATAGTCTCCATTATTAATTGAAGAAATTGCAAAAAATTCAGCAACACAGATGTCTAAATTACTGTGTAATTATGTGATTAAATCGGACGACTTTTAGCCGTGAGTGGTTCTGGAATAAAATGTCCGCTCCAACCAATAACGTCACAAGCGCGCGTCAACATAAGCGTCCTCATTCCGCGATGTTTTCAACAGGACACTTCGCGGGAAATTTAAAATTGTAATTTAGTAAACTAAACCGGTCGTATTGGCATGTGTTGCAATGTTAAGATTTCATCATTGATAAATAAACAGACTGCGTGGCCGGTAGTAGTGGGTTTCAGTAGGCCTTTAAATATTTTTTTTTTACTAATACTGTATTCAAAGAATAAATATAATATAAATCAAATCAATTAATTCTTCTCACACACCTGCTTTACAAATACGAACTCAACTTCCTACCTTTGAGAGGGTGAGAGGGTTTAATATCAGACAATTTGACTGCGTTGTTAATAATTGCATCAGACTCTTCCGAATTAAATCATCTAATCATCACTTATATGAAGACAGCTCCAGAACTTAGTATTCATCCAGCTTCTCTACCACATATAGGTTGCGAAAAAGCTGGAGCTTATCCCAGCTGACTACAGGCAAAAGGGGAGTTACATCCTGAACTAGTCTCCAGCCAATTGCAGAATATAATGAGTAAATATACTTCACAATTGTGAAAAAAACTAACACAAAAAACAATACTATATAGAATAGAATAGAGTTTTATTGTCATTATTGCAATGAACAGGTTCAAAGAACAACGAAATTGGAGCAGATCCTCCTAAGGTGCATATACAATATGGTAGTATAAATATTTAAAAAAAAGATGGAGATGAGAGATGTATCTATGTATATGTATCCACACAGATGCATATCTGCATGCATAGGAATATATATACACACATACATATAACATTATTGCACATTGTAGTCCGAAAAAATAGAAAAAAATTTAAACATTACACATGAGGACATGATGGACATATTGTGCGCACTCAGTGCCTATGTTCTTATATACAGCTCATAGTAACAAAAGGTAGCCCGTGAAAAATTTACTTTAATGCCAGTATGATAGATAGATAGTACTTTGATTCCTTCAGGAGAGTTCCCTCAAGAAAAAAATGCCAACAATAAAATAAATTACTAAAACCTGATTAGTCGGTTTTGTAAGTGAGAATATTATTGACCCTCTACTCTGAATTACAAGATTTTTTTTATTCAATAAAAATGTGTACTTATATAAACGTAGCATTTGCAGTTCTTTATGTAGAACTTTTATCTTTCACATGTTGTTGGCCCACGTGTGTCCAAGCATTCACTGTAATGCCATTTGTGAAAGACTACCTTGCACATTTACAGGGAGTGTTTTGTTGAGATAGCCAGGTTACAGACTTCTAAATATGCACTTGAGCAAATGAAAACTCTGTTTGTTTGCTCTGCAACATTCGGGTGTACAATTTGCAGAAAGAAACGCACATTTGCACATTGCAAGCGTATGAAAAGCAGAGCCAGATATGAATGTGGAACGATGAGGAGTGAGCACCGAGTAGTCTGCTTGCTCTTGTGAATGAGGATGGAAAAATGGAAGGGGGGTTGGGTGCTTAGAAAAAATGGCCAGCCCCTTCTCCACAGTGTTTAGGGATGGTGAAGGATGCCTGCTCTGATAGTGCCAGCTGAATTCCCCAGGTCTCCGTCTCCGTGTCCTAATCTCTTTAGGTGTGATGTGCCCTGGAGAAGTTTGAGCACAGGCCCACGGGCACACTGTTGTCTCGGAATGTGGAGTGTGGAAATGGTGCGGATTATGGGAAGACCGGTGTGGGTGCCCATGCTCCACTATCACAAAGACTCTTGGCTCCTTTTTCCGCTCTCCCGTCGAGTCCATATCTTCCCTTTTTAGTCGAGTAGGGCTGCAGAACTGACTCACTGCAAGATGCTTTAGTTCACTTAGTTAGATTTTTTGTGTTGAATGGTGTAAAAGTGTGCCACCACTGGAAGGGGAAACGAGAAGCCAGTGAAGAACGGGAAAGAGTGATGAGGGAAGTGGTGGCAAGTTGCTGGCGGCTGGTGCCAGGTGAAATGGAGCTGTGAAAGTGTTTAAGCCGCGCAGGTGGAGGAGTTCTGACTTCATGGTCCATTAGACTGATAAGAGTTTGGGGAAATGTAGGCACTAAATCACTGTAGAGGCATGGTTGCAGTATATGTGAGGCGTTCAGTGTCACAGCGGTCCTGTAAAATGTCTCTTTTCGTGTGAATTTAAGAAAACAGACACTCACTATATAGCTTGCTAAATTAAAAGTAGGGATGTGCAAATTGATGGGCCACCATCGGACAATTATTCTTGAAAAACTTTGATTGCCATTGTCGATTTATGCCTATTATTGCTGATCACCTGTGGCTAATATTATATTATACAACCCCGGTTCCATATGAGTTGGGAAATTGTGTTAAATATAAATATAAACGGAATACAATGATTCGCAAATCCTTTTCAACCCATATTCAGTTGAATATGCTACAAAGACAACATATTTGCTGTTCAAAATAATACCATTTTTTTTTGCAAATAATCATTAACTTTAGAATTTGATGCCAGCAACACGTGACAAAGAAGTCGCGAAAGTTGGCAATAAATACTGATAAAGTTGAGGAATGCTCATCAAACACTTATTTGGAACATCCCACAGGTGTGCCGGCTAAATGGGAACAGGTGGGTGCCATGATTGGGTATAAAAACGGCTTACCAAAAAATGCTTTGTCCACAACTGCGTGAGCAAATAGTCAAACAGTTTAAGAACAACGTTTCTCAAAGTGCAATTGCAAGACATTTAGGGATTTCAACATCTACGGTCCATAATATCATCAAAAGGTTTAGAGTATCTGGAGAAATCACTCCACGTAAGCGGCATGGCCGGAAACCAACATTGAATGACCGTGACTTTCGATCCCTCCCTACGGCACTGTATCAAAAACCGACATCAATCTCTAAAGGATATTAAAACATGGGCTCAGGAACACTTCAGAAAACCACTGTCACTAAATACAGTTTGTAGCTACATCTGTAAGTGCAAGTTAAAGCTCTACTGTGCAAAGCGAAAGCCATTTATCAACAACATTCAGAAACGCCGCCGGCGTCTCTGGGCCAAAGGTCATCTAAGATGGACTGATGCAAAGTGGAAAATTGTTCTGTGGTCTGGCGAGTCCACATTTCAAATTGTTTTTGGAGATATATTCGATATCATGTCATCCAGACCAAAGGGGAAGCGAACCATCCAGACTGTTATCGACGCAAAGTTCAAAAGCCAGCATCTGTGATGGTATGGGGGTGCATTAGTGCCCAAGGCATGGGTAACTTACACATCTGTGAAAGCACCATTAATGCTGAAAGGTACATACAGGTTTTGGAACAATATATGGAACAACATAGGGGCGTCTTTTTCATGGACGCCCCTGCTTATTTCAGCAAGACAATGCCAGGCCACATTCAGCATGTGTTACAACAGCGTGGCTTCGTAAAAAAAGAGTGCGGGTACTGGCCCTTCCTGCAGTCCAGACCTGTCTCCCATGGAGAATGTGTGGCGCATTATGAAGCGTAAAATACGACAGCTGAGACCCCAGACTGTTGAACGACTGAAGCTCTACATAAAACAAGAATGGGAAAGAATTCCACTTTCAAAGCTTCAACAACTAGTTTCCTCAGTTCCCAAATGTTTATTGAGTGTTGTTAAAAGAAAAGGTGATGTAACACAGTGGTGAACATGCCCTTTCCCAACTACATTGGCACGTGTTGGAGCCATGAAATTTGAAGTTAATTATTATTTGCAAAAAAAAAACAAAGTTTATGAGTTTGAACATCAAACATCTTGTCTTTGTAGTGCATTTAATCAAATATGGGTTGGAATGGATTTGCAAATCATTGTATTCCGTTTATATTTACATCTAACACAATTTCCCAACTCATATGGAAACGGGGTTTGTGGTTACATTAAAGGGAAACGCTGCTATAGGTTAACTAGTGAGGTGGTAAAGAGGATGAACGTAATCAGTAGATAGGGAAAAGCAGGAGTCTTGTGGCAACACAGATGCTGAAACACAAGTCCTGTTTCATATATTCTTCATGACCAGTACATATTATGTCTCATGATTTTATTCATGATTTCAAATACTAAACCCACTAACTTGTACTAGATCTAGTGCTGCATGGCCAAGTTGCCTAAAAAGCACTGTTAAGTATTGTAGCTATGTGAATATTGTGTAGTGAAGTGTCATTAGGGGTGGGCTGCAGAGGAAAGCGTTGGGCTTGCCACAGTTTTTCGACCAGGTGTGGGAGCGAAGAAGAAACGAGGAAGTTTTCGAGTAGCTGTTCGAGTGTGTGCCGCGCTCCTGCCTGTTAGGTAAACAGTGACAGTTTTGTTAAAACCAATAAAAGGCTGACTTGCACACAGTCATTCTGCCTCCTTCATATCGCCATCCGTTATTACAGTATGAGTTTATTAAGATTACTTTTAATAAAACGCTTCATTGAACAAACTTGTAGCAGATCCCAGGAATGCAATCTTACATCCATTACTTTACTAAATGACTCACTAGTTCAACACAATATTTGAGTTTTTCCAATTACAATATCCATCCAACCATTTCTACCGCTTATTCCCTTTAGGGTCGCGGGGGGTGCTGGTGCCTATTTCAGCTACAATCGGGCGGAAGGCGGGGTACACCCTGGACAAGTTGCCTTCTCATCACAGGGCCAACACAGATAGACAGACAACATTCACACTCACATTCACACACTAGGGCCAATTTAGTGTTGCCAATTAACCTATCCTCAGGTGCATGTCTTTGGATTACAATTACAATATTTGTTATCAAATTATAGCCATCATATCTCATGTACTCATGAAAAGCCTTACAGTGATGTAGTGAAGAGATTTTCTCAAAAAAACTAAACATTCAACTAATAAAATAAACTATGAATGTTGTACGTATTATAATGACTAATATTGATATGATAAATATATTTTCTTCAACAAAAACAATTAATTCTTGATGATGTGGTACAGTTATGAAAAAGGGAGGTTTTCAGTTTTATAACATTTAATAATACCATTTGGGCAGCACTGTGGAACAGGGGTTAGTGCATGTGCCTCACAATACGAAGGTCCTGAGTTGTCTTGAGTTCAATCCCGGATTGCGTGGGTTCCCTCCGGGTACTCCAGCTTCCTCCCACTGCCAAAAACATGCACCTGGGGATAGGTTGATTGGTAACACTAAATTGGCTCAAGTGTGTTAATGTGAGTGTGAATGTTGTCTGTCCATGTGTGTTGGCCCTGATAAGGTGGCGACTTGTCCAGGGTGCACCCCGCCTTCTGCCCAAATGCAGCTGAGATAGGCTCCAGCAACCCCCCATGACCGCGAACGGGACAAGCCGTAGAAAATGGATGGATGGATAATACAATTTGTACGTTTTCTTGCGTTTTTACAGAATTTCTATGTAGTAAAAAAAAAAAAAAAACTACCAAAGCATCTTTAAGTTGGCAAAATCTATTTTGCAATGCCACCTGAACTGGCAAAAAGGCCCCTTGGAAACCTGGCTGATATTTTTCAATTCCTTAATTTATTTTTTACCTCACTTGATCCCTCTAGTCTAGAGCAGATACAAGACTTTCTCTTTGGTGCCAGCAGAGGGTGCTGTCTTAAACCCAAACATTTATCAGTGTCTGGTAATCTGAACCAAATTTAAATTTTCATGAGTGGGAGATATAAACATTGGGTGAGAAATCAGCATAATTTCAGATGCTCTGGGTATATCCTGGCACAAACTCATTTGTGCCCAGCTACATTAAAGCTTGCTCAAATAACTTTGAGGAGGTAAGGAGGGGGGTGGACTCTTTTCATTCTGTGTTGTGCCTCACACAGAGCTTGTCAAGAAATTGTGCAGCCGCCTCTTATTTTTGCATTTTACCTCATTCTGTAACTGTCAGCAGCGTCACCTTTTTCTGTTTGTGCCCAACGGACTGAAGGCGACACTGAGACACTGGCAGAGAGTGGCATAAGAAAGACCCCCGTGCACAGGGAGGATAGGACTGGAAGCATTATTCTCAGATCAGCATATGTGTGTTTTAGTGTGACAGTGCATTGGAGAGGGTGTCTAATGGTGTATGTGTGTTTGTACGTGCTGGGTAATGGGAGGGGAGGCATCAAGGGAGAGGCGAACGCTGAAGAGAATGAGCGTGCCGCTTAGGAAATGTCACACTGGGAAGATTTGCAGGTTTTGATCCTGGTAAATTAATGCAAAACCCCAGTGCAAGTATTTGATTTGGGAAAACTTTGGGAGCAGACTTGTGTCTTAATAATAATTATTGGGTTTACATTAATTTCCTCCCCCATTCTTTTTTCACAGGAGAGTTGATCACCACTGCCTGTGAGCTGGGGGTAAGTATTAGCTCTATTGTTTAATCATTTCATTCATTAACTCTTAGAAGCATTAAGGAAGTTTAATTAAGCATGGGCAGAAAGCAGATTAATTCACTTTCAGTCCACAGGTTTCCCCCTTCTTTTCTTTACATTTATTTTACTAAGTTGCAAGTAGAGAATGCCATAATTTGCAACCCCTTTTTCAAATCCAATTAAAGTCAATAGTAGGGCGATGGCTTTTGTAGGCTTTGCCTTATGTACGGTATGAGGCTTATTATATCCACCCCTCTTTTTTGTGTGTGTAAGCCGCAAAGAATGAACTAAATCGGGTTAACAGTTATAATAAGTTTTATTATTTAATAAAGTTTATTATGCCGCTGTGATCCTTTTAGGGAGGCTGTGTCGGTGTCACTATGCCAGTAATCCTGGCGTTAGTGCTGCAGTCCGTGTGGCCTGCCCCTCTGCCTCGTAGTCCTCCCCAAAGGCCTTGCTGGCCACGCCGGGCCCAAGACTGCTGTCCTTCCTTTATACTGTAGTTCAATCCCAAGAGTTCTTCTTGCCTTTGTTCACTCAGACTTTTGTACCTCCGCTATCCTGTATCCTCATGTCGTAGCTGACTTCCTCATTGTTGATTTATTGCTGAATGTCGTATCCCCAAGCCCACCTCAACATGGTGATGCAGTTTTGCAGTATATTTAAACCTTGACTTGTGCCTAATGCACCTTTCAGCTCGGTCTTCATTTGAAGCTATGTCCCTTCTTTCTGCCAGCATGACACATGTTATCAACTGCAGGAAATGAATCTTTAATGACTGAGTCCTTATCAGGGCAAAGGAGACTTAGCGGCTAATTGCCGAGATCCCCCAGACGCGAATGACTTGCAGCTCAGTGGTGGTTTCGGGGGCTGGGGCTAGGGCGGGCGAAGATCATGTTGTACCGTGTGCTCTCTGGAGCTGCGCTGTCCTTGGAAAGAGGCCAAAGAAAGACAAGTAAAAAAGTGTAAGGAGGAGAAATCTGCGATGTGATCCATCCAACCATTTCTGTGTCAGGGTGAAGTGAATTATATTTATACAGTGCTTTTTTTTTTAACCAAAGCGCTTTACATTGAGAAACCCATTATGTAGTTAGGGCCAATCCCAATGTTCAACCCTTACCACTGCCCTCTGGAAATTGTCATGATCCACGACTTTGATCATGTCATGTTCTGTTTTTGTTCTGTTTTTTTATATTCACATCCTGTTATTTGACATCCTTAGTTCCTGGTGGCACTCCCTGTTTTGTCCTGTTGTCATAGTTACCCATTTAGTGTCACCTGCCTTCTGTTTGTCACGCGCACCTGATTTGTGATTATCTCCTTATTTAAGACTGCCTTTGTTTGCCATTCGCTCTCGGACTCTTATTTGTTTCCATGCAACAGGTGACATCGCTCTTCCCGCATTGTGGTAATTACTTTTGTGTACTTTAGCTTCCACACTATTCTGTTGTTTGTCCCTAGCTCATGCTAGCGCTTTCTGTTGGTTTTGTTTGTAGTGCCTTTGTGCAAGTGTTTTTGTTCCTAGTCTGGTTTTGTAGTTATAAATAAATCATCATTCCTACCTTCACGCTGTGTTCCATCTCCGCTCCACCCACAAGAGAACGCAACCACACCACGATGCCAGCAAAGCGTCACAGAAGAGTCTGAGCAGATGAAACTTCTCTTGCAGCGGATATCGAAGCTTTCGATGAATTTACGTGGAGGTTGGTCCAGGCGATGCAGGCTGAGACGTTCCGCGGTGCGCTGGATGTGGAGGCGGTCTGGGGCCCCGGAGGTCTCCAAGCTCCTCCCAACCCCACTTGGTCCAGCCACGTCCCATCTCGCCCAGCTCGCTCGCGTCAGCAAGGGCGGAAGTCAAGGGGAAAGGCTTCACCTAGCGACAGAGACGCACTAACCCTGCCATCACTTCCACCTCCAACCCGTCCTTACACAACTGGTAATGGTTTTTTTGTCCCTCTTTTCACTGACGTCTCCAGAGGAGAGTGAAGATGAGGATTTTTTTTTTAAAACATGCACTCCCTCAGTCGTCCACAGGGGACTTAAATGACTCTAACAGACTCCTTAAGGACATTTGTATACAGTCAAAATATCCTTCTTATGATTTTCAAATCCCGCCACCTGTGACTTTGGCTCCTCCCACCCAGTCTACCTCTTTCAGTTCCTCCCCCCACACACCCCTAGAGGTAGTTTATGAACGCGTGGAGCGCGTCTGGCATCCGCTTTTTGTGGGGGGTGGGGGGGCTAGTGCTGGTAGCTGTGCTACGGAGGTAGCACAGCGGCGTTCAGCCAAGCCTTTACCTCCAACAAGAGTTCCTCCACCGGTCTTTCGTCCCGACACACCGCAACCTCCTGCACGTCCTCCTCCACCGGTATTTCGGCCTGCCAAACCACTACTTCCTCCTAGGCGGCCTCCACTGGCACCATGGCTAGCTCCACCTAAAACTAGCCCTAGCCTTAGCCCTAGCCCTAATCCAAGCCCTAGCCTTAGTCTTAGCCCAAGTCCTAGCCCAAACCGTAGTCACAGTCATAGCCCAAGCCATAGTCACAGTCACAGTCATAGTTTGAGTCCTGGTCCTAGTCTTAGTTTTAGTCACAGTCTTAGTTCTAGTCATAGTTTGAGTCCAAGTCTTAGTCCGAGTCCGTGTCATAGTCCTAGTCCAGGTCTGGATCCCACTCCACCACTTGACTTTTTGCTGGATCCCACTCCAGCACCGGACTCTGTGCTGGATCCCACTCTAGCATCGGACTCAATGCTGGATCCCACTCCAGCACCTGACTCAATCCTAGATTCCACTCCAGTACCTGCTCCTCGGCTGGCGTCAGTACCAGTGCCTGCACCCCGGCTGATACCAGTGCCTGCTCCTCGGCTGATACCAGTACCTGCTCCTCGATTGATACCAGTGCCTGCTCCTCGGCGGGCACCAGTGCCTGCTCCTTGGCTGACGCTCCAAGCTCCAGCGCTGGCTTCGCCTGCTGTTCCAGAACCTGTCTCCACGGCGACGACGACACCACCTGCTTTGGCTACAGCACCCGCACCGTCTTCGCCTGCTGCACTCGGTCCTGCTTTGGCTGCATTACCCACACCTTCCTCGTCTGCAGCTTCCAAACCCGCCATGACGACGGCGCCGAAGCGCCCACCTTCACGTCGGCCACGGGTGTGGCTTCTACGAGGTTGCCCTCCTCGCCGGAAGCTTCCTCCTCCACGTCGGCCACGGGCTTGGCCTTGTCCAGGTCGACCTCCTCGCCGGGCGCTTCCTCCTCCACGTCGGCCACGGGTGTGGCCTCTATGAGGTCGCCTGCCAAGACTTTTGCGGCAGCGGCGCTCCATCCGCCGCCGCCACCTGTTTTGTCCTCAGTGGATTCGGGGACACGCGACCTGGCGACCCTCCACCATGTCCTCCCTCCGCTCTCCCTTCATGTTTGGACTTTCTTGTTGTAGTTGTGGGGGGGGGGGGTTTCAAGCTTGTCATTTTGTGGGAAATCTGGTATCTGTTTCTTAGGGGGGGGCGTATGTCATGATCCACGACTTGGATCATGTCATGTTCTGTTTTTGTTCTGTTTGTATATTCACATCCTGTTATTTGACATCCTTAGATCCTGGTGGCACTCCCTGTTTTTTTCCGTTGCCATAGTTACCTATTTAGTGTCACCTGCCTTCTGTTTGTCACTCGCACCTGATTTGTGATTATCTCCTTATTTAAGACTGCCTTTGTTTGCCATTCGCTCTCGGACTCTCTTTTGCTTCCATGCAACAGGTGACATCGCTCTTCCCGCATTGTGGTAATTACTTTTGTGTACTTTAGCTTCCACGCTATTCTGTTGTTGTCCCTAACTCATGCTGGCGCTTTCTGTTGGTTTTGTTTGTAGTGCCTTCGTGCAAGTGGTTCTGTTCCTAGTCTGGTTTTGTAGTTGTAAATAAATCATCATTCCTACCTTCATGCTGTGTTCCATCTCCGCTGCACCCACGAAAGAACGCAACCACACCACGATGCCAGCAGAGCGTCACAGAAATAAAGCAACAAGGGGTAGAGGTTTTTAATCTTCCCTTGGAATTAGGACAGCACTTGCTATGTCACTGCATAGTTTAGGCTGGGGAACATAAGTGACTACGTAGTTATGTTTGCACATGCTTCTCACCATAAAAATAAACCCAGTGTTCTGTCGATGTCTGCTCCCTACCTATTATCTGCTCCCAATGCTACTGAGCATGCGCGCAACGAAAAGCAGCTGCTTCTTATACAAGTAAGTCTAGTGATTCTAAATAGTGTTTCTATCATTGTATCTTCTGACCAGTAAGCATGTAGACTATTACAGCGTCAGAAAGCTACTGGTAGTTTTTTTTTCGAGGAAGCAGCCAAATTCAACAAAATACCGGCAGCAATGAAGTTGACGGTTGAGATTATTTCTTTTTTTTTTTTTATCATTCACCACTTTACTTTAAAGACATTAAACTGACATGATCTTATGCTAACTGTTCAAACATACTGTCACTGTTATTATTACAACCCTTTAAAAAGGAAATCCATGCAAAAGTATACATATGTTTGTGATACCCCTCATTATGCCCACTAACCCTATAAGCAAAGAGTAATTGGGATACCCCTACCCTCATGGGAATGTGCAAAATTTAACGATAGGGTTGAAAAGTAGGTCAAGCGGGTTGATTGGGATTAGCCCTAAAGATACATTTACCAGTGTAGGTGGCACTGGGGAAAAGGTGGGTGAAGTTTCATTCCCAAGGACACAATGGCAATGACTAGGATGGTGTAAGCTGGATTCGAACCATCAACCCTCAAATTTCTGGCCAGCCGCTTTATCATCTGAACCACGTTACCCCAGGTGCCGAAGTCTTCCCTTGAAGTCTTCCCTGTTTGACTTTGGACAAAAGACAGTCAAAAATATGTACTAGATCAATTATATACCAGCTCCAGGCTTAGCTACATGAAGTACTACATTACCTCCTTTGATATCATATCGAAGGGCCAGAGGGAATGTAGAGAGTATTGCAACAGCTGCCTTGAACTTCTTTGAACTCAACAAAGACTATACCCAAATGATAAGGTTTTTCATTGTCCTGATGTGGGATCTGAACCAAGGATGTCATTGTGGCTTGTGCAGCCCTTTGATACACTTGTGATTTAGGGCTCTATAAATAAACATTGACTGATTGAATTGACAAAGTTTTACTTGACAATACTTATTTTTGACCTCACCTTTAAACTCTTACCAACTCTCATGTCTGTGTGTTTAGGTGGCCCATCCTCCTGGATACCCCATCTTCACTCTACTAGCCCGCCTGACAATGCATATTCTTCCCACAATGTCACCAGCCCACAGTGTCAGCCTAATGAGCAGTGTTCTGGGGGCTTTTGCATGTGGCACCCTGTGCATGACTGTGTGCAGGTAAGCACCTTATAACATATCACAGCGTAACATAACTAGAGATGTTCCAATCAGGGATCTATGATGCCAATTTCAATACCAATCATTCATGAGTGAGATCTGCCCTTACCAATACCGATATTAATTACATATATTTACTGTAATTGTTTAAATTTATTTATAGTGAGTGCTATTGACATACATTTCAACAATATCAACACAATATATAAACTAATTCCTTATTTTTTTTAATTACACATAATTCTGTGAGCAAAACAAAGTAAATAATACACAATAACTAAACAGAAAATACTTTCCATCACTCATTTAAATCCTTTGGTTTATACACCCTTAAAGCCCTCCTGTGTTCAATGAATTATTCCCTGAGTTTGAAACATTACCAAAAACGACAACAAAATATTAAGTAAGTACAACTATTGGATTATTCTTGTATCCATTATATACTGATGCTGCCTCTGGTATCCACGCCACAAATGTATGGATCGATCTGGCGTCTTCTTACATGTCCTGTACAGACTATGACAATGCAGACACACAAACAGTTATTGTTATAGTATCTTCTCTTCATACTCTACTTAATTTACTTGTTAATTTCATGTTAATAGCTGCTTACTTTGTGATGCAAAACGGTTCCATTTACACTTAAGCTTGGTGTATATTCTTGTATTAGCCAGAGGGGATCAGCGATTTTGATTGGCATTGGGATGGCGTGGCGCAGTGGAAGAGTGGCCGTGCGCAACCCTAGGGTACCTGGTTCAATCCCCACCTAGTACTAACCTCGTTACGTCCGTTGTGTCCTGAGCAAGACACTTCACCCTTGCTCCTGATGGGTGTTGGTTAGCGCCTTGCATGGCAGCTCCCTCCATCAGTGTGTGAATGTGTGTGTGAATGGGTAAATGTGGAAGTAGTGTCAAAGCGCTTTGAGTACCTTGAAGGTAGAAAAGCGCTATACAAGTACAAGCCATTATAAAAGCATTCATCAGAAACGGCGGTCAAATATTTTTTCATAGAAATCGGCCGATACCGACCCGTGGCTAATAGTTCGGCACATCCCTAACACAACCAAACAGATGCATTGTCCACAAACATTTTTTCAGTTGCAATAAACTGTTTACATGAAGGCAGTGAACTGTAACTTTTAGAAAAAAATCATGTGTTTTTTAAAAATACTCATGATTTTGCAGACATGGCCTGCAGAAGAGTCGAGCGAGACCTTCCTTTTTGGACAGAGCACTATGACAATCTTGTGTAGTGATGAAATGGGGGTTGCACCTCCCAAGACAAACATCCAGACAGAAAATCGATTACAAAAAGACAATTTTTCCACCAACGTGAATCAACATTCTTCCACTGACTTTTTGCATCTGATTCCTGAGTGACTCACAGCAGTGGCATTTTGGGGTCCTGACAGTCTAGCGGTGGCGTCCCTGATCCTCTGTTCAGCATTCAAGAGCAGGCTCAGGCTGCCCTCCCCCTGCCAGCACCCTGCCCATTCTGTTTACCCATCAGCCACCCAGTGTGAGTGAGCGTGTGTGTGTGTATGTATATAGCACAATTATCATGCCCTCCAACCCCCAGCCCCACGTCTCTGTATTCCCGCGCCCCCCTGCGTTGCCCAGCATGCTCCCAATCCTGACATGGCACGATTTCTAATCTGCTGGTTCTTGCCTCCGAGGTCTAAAAAGGAGCACGATCACAAATGCAGTCCTCTTTCACTCACAAACTGCCTTTCTCCTCACTTGTACATGATGACAGTTTTTGGTCTCTGTTGCTGACCCCATCTTGTATGCTGTTTTATTCGGTTAGCTGGTTGGCATGTGATCCAGAATAGATTAGTGAATAGGTTAGGGCGTTATGAAATATTTTAGTAATTGATTACTCTAGGAATTAGGAGTGAAACGGTTCAGCTTTTCGGTTTGGTGTACATTGTTCTTGTTTTTAACACCCAAGGATACCATGTATTCCAATGATCCACTATTACCGTTTTTATTTAATGAATTATGTCATTTATAGATACAAAGTTGCCAACATTTAGTGTTTGCAATCAAGTACCATACATCTCATTCCATGCACTTTTGTTTGCAATAACTTTATTGATGTTAGTGGTAAGGGTCTGTGTTGTCGAGACTCACAGTAGGTGTTCATCTTTTGAGATAACTCTTTTGCGCTCATTATAAAAAAAATATACATGTCATCATGCTCTTTGGGTTCGCGACCCAACAATTGGTTAAGAAACCCTGGTCTAGATCAGGGATTCTCAAACTGTGGCACAGTACAAAAGCTCCATCAAGTGATGTGCCAAAGTATCATTTAATTAAAATACAATGATTAATTTTCCTATATTCAAACACAATGTTACTGTTCAAACTGTGTGTAATGCCGTGCATCTCAATTTTTTTTCTGTTACACCACCCTGGGATAGAAGAAAATATTTTGCGCCCTCCACTCTCCATCGTGACGATAAATAGTATAATTTGTTTATGAAATTGTTATAATTATACCTCTGCATAACATTGTAAGTTTATTAACATTAAAGGAAACAACACACAAGCCTTTCCGCGTTTCCCATCGTAGTTACAGTGAAACCAAGTGCTACATACGCTTCGTCATGTTCTAGTAGGGAAAGAAAGCATTGCACCACGCCCCCGCAGGCGGGCCCGCCCCACTATTGGAGAATGACTTGTGTAATGTTACAGTGGCCAAAAATATTAAATATACGTGTAAAATAAAACCTCTGTCTTGTTTTTAATGAATACTTAGACCTACTGCACTAATGTATTTTATGGTTTGTCATGATGGTGATATTTAGGGAGTGATGTTTGAGAACCACTAGTCTAGATAATATGTATTGGATATGCTGTGGTGTAAATTTTGCTCCACGGTTACAAACCCTGTTTCCGTATGAGTTGGGAAATTGTGTTAGATGTAAATATAAATGGAATACAATAATTTGCAAATCATTTTCAACCCATATTCAGTTGAATATGCTACAAAGACAACTTATTTGATGTTCAAACTGATAAAACATTTTTTTTTGCAAATAATCATTAACTTTAGAATTTGATGCCAGCAACACATGACAAAGAGGTTGGGAAAGGTGGCAATAAATACTGATAAAGTTGAGGAATGCTCATCAAACACTTATTTCGAACATCCCACAGGTGTGCAGGCTAATTGGGAATAGGTGGGTGCCATGATTTGGTATAAAAGCAGCTTCCATGAAATGCTAAGTAATCCACAAACAAGGATGGGGTGAGGGTCACCACTTTGTAAGCAAATTGTGGAACAGTTTTAGAACAACATTTCTCAGCGAGCTATTGCAAGGAATTTAGGGATTTTACCATCTACGGTCCGTAAAATCATCAAAAGCTTCAGAGAATCTGGAGAAATCACTGCACGCAAGCAATGATATTACAGACTTTTGATCCTTCAGGCGGTACTGCATCAAAAACCCACATCAGTGTGTAAAGGATATCACCACATGGGCTCAGGAACTCTTCATAAAACCACTGTCAGTAACTACAGTTGGTCGCTACATCTGTAAGTGCAAGTTAAAACTCTACTATGCAAAGCCAAACCCAATTATCAACAACACCCTGAAACGCCTCCGGCTTCGCTGGGCCCGAACTCATCTAAAATGGACTGATGCGAAGTGGAAAAGTGTTCTGTGGTCTGACGAGTCCACATTTCAAATTACATTTGGAAACAGACGACGTGGTGTCCTCCAGAACAAAGAGGAAAATAACCATTCGGATTGTTATAGGCGCAAGGTTCAAAATCTAGCATATGTGATGGTATGGGGTTGCATTAGTGCCCAAGGCATGGGTAACTTACACATCTGTGAAGGCACCATAATGCTGAAAGGTCCATACAAGTTTTGGAACACCATATTATGTTGTCATCATGGACGCCCCTGCTTATTTCACAATGCCAAGCCACGTGTTACAACAGTGTGGCTTCGTAGTAAAAGAGTGCGGGTACTTTCCTGGCCCGCCTGCAGTCCAGACATGTCTCCCATCGAAAATGTGTGGCGCATTATGAAGCGTAAAATACAACAGCGGAGACCCCTGACTGTTGAACGACAGAAGCTCTACATAAAACAAAAATGGGAAAGAATTCCACTTTCAAAGCTTCAACAATTAGTTTCCTCAGTTCTCAAACGTTTATTGAGTGTTGTTAAAAGAAAAGGCGATCTAACACAGTGGTGAACATGCCCTTTCCCAACTTTTTGGCACGTGTTGCAGCCATGAAATTTTAAGTTAATTATTATTTGGGAAAAAACAAAACAAAAGTTTATGTGTTTGAACATCAAATATCTTGTCTTTGTAGCATATTCAACTGAATATGGGTTGAAAATGATTTGCAAATCATTGTATTCCGTTTATATTTGCATCTAACACAATTTCCCAACTCATATGGAAACGGGGTTTGTACATATTTCCAACCCTTTTCTGAGTACGCCTGCAAATCGATTCTTTTGTGGAGGTGTTGTCGCTGCCTGATCCATCAGGCCATGCGACAAAAGTTAGCCACCTGATTTTATTTATTTATTTATTTTTTGTTCTGTCCAGCTTCTCGGGCAAATCATATAGTTGACGTTGATGCCCATTTCGGCTGTTCAGATTTACTTTACAAAAGAGAAGTGTAGGATACTTCTCTTGCTGCCTTATTTGTATTTGACTTTATTGTTGGCCCTGTGATGAGGTGGCGACTCGTCCAGAAGGGACAAGCGGTAGGAAATGGATGGCTGGATGAATGCATTTATATTATCATTTTGTGCCACCAGGCCGGAGCAGGAGGTGATAGAAAGAGACAAAACGGAAGACAGAGGGGGAAATTGTGTGGACAAGAGGGGGATTAGACAGAGACAAAAACAACAAGAGCAAACACAACAATAACAACAACAACAACAACAATAGAGCAACATCAGCACATACGATATGTAAAAATATGATGGTAAAAGTGATAGCAAAGAAGCAGTTAGCGAAATAAATATTAATACAGAAATGACAATGAGCATATTTACGTTCCTTACTTTTTTTTCCAAATATAGGCATTTTTCTAAAGTTTTTTTTTGTCAAATTTGAAGGTACACTTTTTATCTTAACCTTGAATCCGGGTGACATACTTGGTCGTTACATTAGATTAGATTAGATTAGATAAATGGGTTGTACTTGTATAGCGCTTTTCTACCTTCAAGGTACTCAAAGCGCTTTGACACTACTTCCACATTCACCCATTCACACACACATTCACACACTGATGGAGGGAGCTGCCATGCAAGGCGCCAACCAGCACCCATCAGGAGCAAGGGTGAAGTGTCTTGCTCAGGACACAACGGACGTGACGAGGTTGGTACTAGGTGGGAATTGAACCAGGGACGCTCGGGTTGCGCATGGCCACTCTCCCACTGCGCCACGCCGTCCCCTTTATTTTAGTGCTTTATTTTGTCCGTCCGGAGAGTTCCATCAGAAAAATTAAAATTTTCAGCACAATCCCATTCAAGATCCTACAAACATTACAGGGAGACAGAACAGGATCGCTGACGGGTCTCCAGCTTCCAGCGCCCCTTACAAAAAAGATGAGATACAGGTAAACAAGAGGGGGGGAATGGGAGAAAAAAATAGAAGATTAAAATAAATAAAAAATAATCGGTCTTAGCCTGGGACCTGGAGAGGGGGTGCGGAATGAGGCCAAGGGAAAAAAACTACTCATAGCCATAGTGCACATCCCTCTTACATGTGTGTAAGAGGGAAACATCAAACATCAAATAACACAGAGGACATTAAAGACATCAAAGCAGCAGATACAACCAGACACTTCTACATACAGTTATGAATAAAAAGTAAAACAAACATATCCACTGTAGTGGCCTCTGCGGTGTTCCATGCCATCGTCCGCTGGGGTGGAGAGAGCATGGCCAGAGACAGGAGCAGACCCAACAAAGCAACCAAGACAGCCGACTCCACTCTCGGCCAGTGTCCAGTCCGCATGGATGAGCGAGGATACGTCCAAGGTGACTGAGGTGTCCGACACCTGCTCACCCAGCCAAGACACAGCGAAGCCTCTCCGTCCCAGCGCTCAGTGCTAGCTCCGCAGCCCTGTCCCCTCATCCGCATCTCCTCCAGTCCCTCCAAACCGACTTCGGTGTGGCAGACACCCAGCAGATGGTCTCCATGGCTCCCGGGAGGCAGATCCAGAAGTCCACAAAAAAAGCACCACAGAGGTCACGAAAGTGCCACCCCTTGTCACACAGTCCCAAAGGGTCCTGGACCAAAAGGCAAAAAAATATAATAACACATGAAAACAAGAGGGAAACACAAAAGGATGACACGAGAGTACAGAGCTCCTGCCAACAGCAGCCACTACAGCAACGCCATCTTGGAAAAAAAAAAAAATTGTTACATTGCTGTAAATCAATAAGCTTGCGTTTCACGCTCATAATTGAAGTACTCCACCCATCCATCCATTTTCTACTGTTTATTCCCTTCGGGTCTGCGGGGGGCGCTGGAACCTATCTCAGCTACAATCTGGCGGAAGGCGCGTACACCCTGGACAAGTCATTTAAACAAAAAAAAATTGTTATTGAAACACTTTGAATGCACACATGTTATTTTTTGTAAAACTCAACGTTGTAAAACAATAGTCGAATGGCAGCAAGTTGCTATATTTGCACTTGTGTGTTGCAAATGCAGCGCATGTGCTGACGGATCCGGAAGCTCAGTAAATTGGGCAGTGACAGGGGTTCCCTTAAGAATCTTAAAGTTTCAATACAAATTAACCCATCAGTAAATCAAAACGAGTGTATAGATTCACCATTCACCACAATAGGTACACCTGCTCACTCTTGGACCAATACAAGAGACGCATCAGAAAAAGCTGACGAAACAGTCCTGTGTAAAATGTCTTGGACAAATAAACATAGAAATATATTTTTTCGTAAAGACATCAGAGCAGGCAGGATGGCGTGACACGGGAGGTAGTTACACGTAACTGTTGGTATCACGTGTTAGAATACCACCGTTATTGTGTTTATGATCAGGTAGAGAAGCTAGGTATGACCGATTTAAAAAAAGAAAAAAAAGTTTTAGATTTGAGACTTTGTTGTTCTTTCACATTTATAGGTCATGAGAAGGCGGATCAGGCTGCATCACAAATCAAACTCTACTTTGCTGATCATCAGATGAACTGCTCTCTTTATTTTTCTAATGACAGTGTGGCTTTAATGTCATTGATGATTTACTGTTCAATTGGAGGACAGCTCTTGGCTAGACATTGAGAAGCGGTTTATTTTCAGACCAGAAATGCTCGTGCTGTCTGGGTGAATTTTGGCTCCCAGTCTACATGTTAACTGTAGACCCTGTTTGTAATCTCTGGGGATTTAGATCCAATTTTGGATTATGGTGAAGTAAAAAGTCATTATGAAAACATCCCACGACCCTCTCCCTCCCCAACTAGAAGTTAATGGATAGCAAGGACCTCAGCCAAAGCAAACAG
Source organism: Nerophis ophidion (assembly GCF_033978795.1). Lineage (NCBI taxonomy): Eukaryota > Metazoa > Chordata > Actinopteri > Syngnathiformes > Syngnathidae > Nerophis > Nerophis ophidion. The sequence goes on from NC_084613.1 coordinate 44,008,920, forward strand.
TTGAATCATGTAAGCTGTTAAGTGTGAACATCAAATTTGTGGGTTATATTTTAAAAAATAAGCATAACATGTTTTTGTTATCCGTTCAGGACCTTGTACGGGCTGAGCTTGTTGCTGTGGATAAGCACTCCACCCGCATAAGTGTGTTTCCAGATGATCAAGTTTCCCCTTTTTGGTTCCAGAACTGATCAGTTGATCCAAACTCTCTTTTGCGGTCTTAAATATTTTCTCTGTCTTTTGTTTGTGATTTGCATTTGAGGCCCACTTGTTTCAGGTTTGCATCATCTTAAATGCTCAATTTATTCCTTCACTAACAAATAATGTCTTTATGCCTTAAAATGGAAATTGTATTTAAGTTTATATGAAGGCATTTTGTCTCAGATAGAAAATTGTAAACCCGTTAAATGTATCTGGAATACACCCAAAGTGGCAAACGTTTGAAGTATCAATTTAAATTAGTCTGCTCAATTGTGGCGTTTAATGTGTGGGAACGTGCTTGGAAAGCACCTCGCTTGGGCAAATGTAGAAATGCAGCACTTCCCTTTGATTTGTCAATTCCACTTCCCTCTCTTGCCTTGATCATATGGTTTGATGGCCAAATTGCATGTCTTGTTATGCTTTCGCACCGTGGCCTGACAAGCCTTTGAGGATGGCGCACGTAATAGTATAATTACCACCGATCGCACGTTTAGGGTTCACCAAAGAAGAAAACATTTGGCTGGTGGAATATGCTACGGGCCTCAGCCATGAGACTCCGCAGGAATGCACCCTTCATAACGGGATAATCCAGACAGCTCTGAATTCTGTGCTCGCTCTCGTTTCACAGTTTATCTGCTAAAGCTACTCTATATCTCCGCTACCTTAGAGGGATCTCTCCCCGTTCCCAAGCTTATCCTGAGAAACCAGGAGCATACAGCCTTCAGAGTGGGGAAAAACAACCCGAGATCGCTCAGACATCAGCATTTTTAGTTTGATCACGATTACATAATAAGACTGATGAGGCACACCAAACATGTCTGTCCTCTGTAGCCCCTTTGCTACCAGCTGAACCAGTTGTTACATCAGGTAATTAGAGAGTGGCTATGGTACCGTCCTCCCCGTGATAGTGCGTTCTCCCCTCTGTCTCGGGTATAGTGCATCTTTTTGACTTCATGTGAGAAGCAGCACCCTCATGATCTATGACATGGATATAACTTGGGAGAAACTAAAATTTTTGCAGCATATTCCAAAAAACACCAGGTCACTCTCATAAAGGTGAATATCGTTTTTTGCAGTAGGGCCTTAAAAACAGCATAGTGCTTCTGTAACTCTGACATAAGAAATAGGTCATAATCAAATGTCCACTGTAGAGGACGCTGCTTCTCAAGAATTTACAAAATATGAATAAAATAAAAAAAAAACACTATAAAAAAAATATATGTATATTTTTTGGTAAAAACTGGCAGCTCAGAACTTCTATGGCCACTGCCATAAAACTTACGAATTTCAAACCGGATTACTGTAAGTCGAGAAATAAAACCCTAACACTGTTATTTTTTGGCTTTAAAATTCTGTTGTTTTTACAGCCATTACAACAATTGGAAAAACAGTACCACTTTTTTTTTTTTTTTTTTTTTACAGTTTAATTGTGGCGACTGAGGTGCCAGTATTTTTTACTGTAAAACCTGCAGCTGTTGTTTTTACAGTGCAATAATGTAAAGGGAAAAATGGTACCACTTTTTTTTTTTCCACCAGTGAAATTGTGGCAATAGAGCTGCCAGTATTTTATTGTTTAGCGTTTTGGAATTGTGGCCACCAAAATACTTAAGGTAAATATCCCTGCTCTATGAATTAAGTGTGTGATTCTTAAACTATGGGCTCCATCTAGTGGTACACCAAATAAACCCTTTATTAAAGTACAGTGTTTTAGTTTTCTCTATTCAAACACAGTGTTCCTGTTCAAACTGTGTGTAATGTTACAGTTTTAGATATTAAATAAAACCTCTGTCTTGTTTTTAATTAATACGTAAGCCGAATATGTTATTTTATGTAATGTTGGTCATTAGGTCCAAGTGTTTTCTGAGGTGCTATATGGTGAAAAAAGTTAAAGAATCGCTATTTTAGATGATTCGTAATTAAATTTTTTTTTTAAGTTGCACAAACCCTTTGAGTTAGGCGTTTAAAGAAATTATTTTATTTGCTTTTGCTTGTTTTGCTCCACCCATTCCAAAAGAAGGACATGCATTGAAAAAGGCTGTTTTAGGAATACCTTTTGGCGTGATCAGGAAGAATACAAAGTAAATTGCTAAACCCAAAACCAGTGAAGTTAGCACGTTCCATCCATCCATTTTCTACCGCTTATTCCCTTTGGGGTGCCTATCTCAGCTACAATCGGGCGGAAGGCGGCGTACACCCTGGACAAGTCGCCACTTCATCACAGGGCCAACACAGATAGACAGACAACATTCACACTCACATTCACACACCAGGGCCAATTTAGAGTTGCTAATCAACCTTTCCCAGGTGCATGTCTTTGGAAGTGGGAGGAAGCCGGAGGGAACCCACGCTATCACGGGGAGGATGATTTGCAAAATCTTTTCAACTTATATCCCATTGAATAGACTGCAAAGACAAGATATTTAATGTTCGAACTGAGAAACATATATATATACATTTTTATGCAAATAATCATGAACTTAGAATTTAATGGCAGTAACACATTGCAAAAAAGTTGGTGCCGGGGCAATTTTACCACTGTGTTAAATGGCCTTTCCTTTACACAACACTCAGTTAACATTTGGGAACTGAGGAGTCCAATTTTTTAAGCTTTTCAGATGGAATTCTTTCCCATTCTTGCTTGAGGTACAGCCTAAGTTGTTCAACAGTCGGGGGTCTCCTTTGTGGTATTTTACTCTACATATTGCGCCTCACATTTTCAATGGGAGACAGGTTTTTGACTACAGGCAGGCCAGTCTAGTACCTGAACTCTTTTGCGATGAAGCTACGCTGTTATAACACGTAGCTTGGCATTGTCTTGCTGAAATATGCAGGGGCGTCCATCATAACCTTGCTTGGATGGCAACATATGTTTCTCCAAAACCTGTATGTACATTTCAGCATTAATGGTGCATTCACAGATGTGTAAGTTACCCGTGCCTTGGGCACTAATACACACCCATACTATCACAGATGATGGCTTTTGAATTTCGCGCCTATAACAATCTGGATGGTTCTTTTCCTCTTTGTTCCGGAGGACACAACGTCCACAATTTGAACTATGGACTCATCAGACCACGGAACACTTTTCCACTTGCATCAGTCCATCTTAGATGAACTCGAGTGTTTCTTGGTGTTGTTGATAAATGGCTTTTGCTTTGCATACTAGAGCTTTAACTTGCACTTAAAGATGTAGCGACGGACTGTAGTTACTGACAGTGGTTTTCTGAAGTGTTCCTGAGCCCATGTGGTGATATCCTTTACACACCGATGTCTGTTTTCGATGCAGTACTGCCTGAATACTTTTGTATTGTTTTTTTTATTGTACAGGATTGCTTATTGGAGAGTGGCTATGGTTCTTCCTTTTGTAAAACCGCGAGTAATGAATACAATTTTCATCAATTAATATATTCTGTAGACATACCCTCATCTGCTCTCCTTTCCTGAAAGCTGATCTGTCCAGTTTTGGAGTTGATGTCAGCAGGCCAGGGAAGCTAGGGTCGATATTCTTCTCTTGATCATCTTCGGTGGCATAAGGGACGGTAGAAGCGGTGTGAACCAAGACATCCAGGGGGTTTACTTCGCTCGTCTGCGGGAACAGACTGCCATCATCGCTTGCCGTGCTCCCGAGGTCCGTTTTCCCTGAATAGCTCACGTACTCCGGCAGATTCAGTGGTGGTCTATTTTCCAATATTGCAGATTTCTTTGACTTTATCGTTGGAAATGCATCTGCTTTGAGTGTCGCAGGATATCCACACATTCTTGCCATCTCTGTCGTTGCATAGCTTTCGTCGGTAAAGTTTGCGGAACAAACGAGGGACCATTTCGTCGGCTTTCCCCACACCCTCGTATTTTGAACAAATTTTGTCCAATTTTTTGCCACTTTCGCATCTTTTGGCCACTGGTGCAACTTTAATCCGTCTCTGTTCATGTTGTTACACCCTCCGACAACACACCGACGAGGCAGGATGTCTCCAAGGTACGGGAAGACAGTCAAAAAAACGGAAAATAACAGAGCTCATTTGACTTGGTGTGTGTAATGAGATTGAGAAAATGGTAGATTGTTTCACGTTGTGACGTCACGGGTCAAACATCATCGCTCTGACAGGCTATCAATTGAAAGGCGTTTAAATCGCCAAATTCACCCTTTTAGAGTTCGGAAATCGGTTAAAAACATATGGTCTTTTTCTGCAACATCAAGGTATATATTGACGCTTACATAGGTCTGGTGATAATGTTCCCCTTTAAGTTAATGTCCAAAGGGGTACGTCCACCTTGCTTTCACATCATAATGTAGCCATTATGCCATAATTTAGCCATCATTGTAACAACATTGTTAAGTCAGACAAAGCAAAACATATCATAGGTTTTCTTTAAGGATGCAAGTCACCTGATCATTGCCATAAAAGGTTAAAACATTGCCTCTAAGTGAAGTCTGTGGTTTCACGCAAACAGCCTTTGAAAGAGCAAAAATTCCCAATTAGGCAATGTTTTATTTCTACTGTATCTCATGTGTCAGATTGTAGTCCAACACACTCAATTCCCCCCATCCTCAGCATGACCAATGGTTCCCCCAGGACTCATTCTCTTAATACAGTTAAACAGATGTCTAATGAAGATGTTATTTCCTCATTACTGGCTATGGGATGGGGACACGGAGGAGGAGGGCTGGATAGACCGCTGAATACAGTAGCGGTTTAATATTGCTTTTCGCCCGTGGGCCTGAGATTGTGTCTGTCTCGGACGTCAATATTACATTCCTCACCCACCACAGGCAGTCTTAATAAGGCACCCGGCACGGAGTCGGATCAGACTCGGCAATTACAGTTCAGCCAGAATTAGTTAATGGAATCCATACAGCGACATTTATGTATCACTGCCGTGTGCCTAATGACTTTGTTGGAAAAAGCAGCAAGAAAAATGGCTGTCAGTGAAATGCATAAACACATGATTTTTTTTGTAAATTGCTTCCCCCCCTTCCTGCTGTAATTTTTGTGTGTTGGACTGAGATTATGACGGCATTGCGGGAGAAAATGTCATGTCAGTGGCTGCATTGTTTGAGCAGAATTGTGGTGATTAATTTTGTACGCACGTGGAGCAGCACTGAACTCTTCCTAGAGGAGGGATGCCTGAGTCGCAAAGCCGGCGTGCCTCACATATCCTTCTCGCTTGTAGAGCAGGCTGCATCGTTGCTTGTTGCACTCTAAGGATGAGGCAAGGGAGTCCGTTTCGGTAATTAGCTCTAAAATTGGGTTGTGGTATCCCAGATTCAAGCGTGTTTTTATTTTTAAACCATTAATTGGAAAAGATTATACTGAGGAAGTAATAAAAATATCCTATTGTTGTCTTCAACCTATTAATTAATCTGACTATAATGAGCGCTTTTTTTCAAGTAGTTTACAAAATAGAAACTAACATGTTAACACGTTATCTCAATAACAATTTCCTAATTAGGCAGAAAATTAGACACTTGCAATTGTTTTTACTTGTGTTTAGTATATGACCATTTTTGTATGCCCACTTCATTATTAAACATCTTCTGCATCCTAAGGTGCATGTCAGCCATTACGACGATGACAGCGATGTTTTCTTACAGTTGGCAAGTTTTAGACAGTACATTAGACCCAAGATGCTGGATTTTAAAAAACATCTACATGCAAAGAATATTTTAATATTTTCTGTTATTTTTTTGAAAGTTATTGTTATTTTTCATTTGTGTCCTTTTTTTTTAACAATTATTTTTCATCATGTTGTTTGTTAAGGAGCTAACCATTGAATTATATTTCTGGCTTATCGGCACAACAAACATTAAGCTTTATATAGTACAGACGCATGGTCCAAACGTGGTATTGTTTATTGTTCCACCAGTATTTTTTGGAAAGTGTGCCTTGCAAAGAAATCATGTGAGACAAATGTTTGAGACTTCAAACTGTCGGCAGCTAAAAATGACCTTTTGTGTTTTTTTGGTGTTTTTCGTGACGCTGCCACAGAAGGTTACAAGTGATGGCAAAAAGGGAAAGTGTAATGGAAAACTACAGAAATGAAAATGAATATTTTTGTTCTTGGTGCAATATGAACAATCAATTATCAGTGATTAACTTTGCATGACACTTGTATGACAGAATTGTAAAAAACTTATTGAAAATTTGTGCTGTTAAATAATTTTTTAATCAGATTATTCACATTTATTAATTTAGATTAATCACAATAAATTAGTTACTTACGTCGTTTAAATTACCTTTAAAGAAAACTCCAATATTTTTGACAGAAATGCAATTTTATTCTCAAAATGTCATACTGTACTTTTAAAAAAATGGTTTACCTGAATGCATGTAATTTGTTTGTTAAAAAGTTTAAAATTTTGCGATTAATCTGCTTTTACCGACAAAGCACTGCGTTTACAGACAAAGCAATATATTTTTATGTGTAATTGCACGCGTTAAAGTTCTAAGTTTAACCTTCTTAAAAAACTCTAATCATACAGTCTATGCAGTTAATACCTGTTTCAAACCGGGAATAAATACATTTGTTTTATGTTTTCTCTTGAGATTGTTTTGAAATAAGAACACACCTACTAAATGTCTAAATTTCTGTTGCAGATCATAGTGAATTTACACATCAATTCCTGTCTGGTTTTCCAAGTTGAAAGCAATGCATGCCACTGTAGTATAATAGCTACTAAGTACCCAGTCTAGCGTCCTGGCCAGAGGACAGCCCGAGGTTGTTATTGAGGATCCAGCTGGAAGCATATGCCTTAGCTCAAGTAGGCCACCTTCTCTACGGATTCCCCCCCCTTCCTCAGGAATGTGTGATTCTTTTTCAGCAGCGTCCCCCTCCCACTCCCCCCAAATTGTTGCCTGGTTCGAGAACAGTGCAACGCTGATCCACGATGGCACCAGCGTGGTATTTATTGTCTGGTCCCTGAGGTGGTGTCTGTCGCCGGATGCCCCGGCCAGCTCTATTGTAAAGTGCCATTCAGTGCACAGGGTTGGTGTAGGCTTTTGTGTGCAGTTATTTAGCACAGACGACTGCTGCTGCTGGCACGTCTCGAGCACGCACTGTAGAGAGAGCTCAAGTGGTAAATGAGGCAGGTCCCATTTTGACACTTCAAAGTGGTTTTACTGAGCTTTTTTTGAGTCCTTGAAGGGGACAGCGCTTAACGGGGCCTGTTGTACCATTGTCATTTCTTATTTGTGTATTTACCTTTCATCTTTTTCTTTGAATTTATGTTCAGAATATTTTCTATTGCACGTTGTTTTGCCTATAGGACTATGTAACTAGAGCTTTGTTAATTGTCGTTATTTCTGTAGTTTGATGTCTCATTTTAGCGTCATGTCTTGTCACCAAGGTTAATTGCCTTGGTGAGGACACAGAAAATCTGGCAGCAGGGATTCATTTCAGGGTAGAATAGTCTTGTTGTCAGCTGGATTGTTCTTCTGCCACGTCCCAACCAGGCCTTTGTCGCTGAGCCATTGCATTTCTACACAGTAGCAGCCTGCACCACAGAGCAGCGATAACGGGCAACATTCTCTCTGGTGTCTGAGAGTGTCCTGTTTTATCTGTGCGCCCTGGGAGCAGCCGGGCTGGAGAATAAGCTGAAGAGAGGCTGAAAGGCAGACACGGACCCAGGTGGTCCCATGCAGACGGACGGGTCATTTACCGCTGTAATATACACACATCACTGGGCTCCAACGGACTGTCAAGTGCTAACAAGAGAGATTTGTCAGCCACCCAGTGAGAATAAAGTAGTGGAAGAAGAAAAAAATGAGTGTATCAGAATATGTGACAAGTTCTGCATATCTATCAGGTGGGGCTTAAGAAGCCAGAACCGACTCGTTGTAATAACTGTGTCCGTGGAACCTCCCCCTTGACTTCTCTGCATCCAAAAAACCCACCCCCCTGCTAAGTGTTTGAGCTGTGGGTTAATTGTCAAGTGGGGAGGTAAAACTTGTGTGTGCAGGGGTACCCATTTCCCCCCACCACCTTTATCCCTGCTTCAAGTTACAACTAATTCCTGGAGCGGTGCGACGAGGGATGACGCCGCTATCTCTTATTAAGACTCGACGTCCCATCAACACGCTCTGCCCCCCCACAGTCCTTTCGCACACATGCTCACCAAGCTCGCCTTACAGTGAACACAGAGGGGAGAAATAGTGACGCAGAGAGAAAGGGGGGAAGTAGTCAGCAAGCAAGAGTTTTTTTCTCCTACTCTCACTCTCTTTTTTCCCGCTGATTTACGGCGCTTTCCTCAGAAAGATCCATTGTTCCCCTTGCCTAAGTCTCATCAGGCCTTTTGTGGCTGACTATCACAGCAGCAAGCAGAGAGCTGGAAATGTATAAATGGTATCATGCCTTCTGATTAATGGCGGTGCTTATGAGTCAGGTCTGATAACGGGCCTGCTCTCTACTCAATTTCAGATACCGTTAATGGAATCTGTCTTCTGCGATTGTAATGTGAGAGCGCCTAATTTGCTATGGAGCTTGAAGCTGTCACCGGCAAGGGATTGTGGGGTCATAAGGGACCTGGCAGCCGTTTGGCCTGCAGCTTGTATCTGCCGCGCTGAATAGAGCAGCTCTCTGCCTGTCAGTTAGCTGATAGGCTGATGAGGACTCTAAGCCACTCCACACAATGGCGGAAAGGGCCATACTGCCTGACTTCCCTAATTGTCGAGCCTGCTCATATTTCCGAGCCAGCATGCAGGGGACTGGGCTGCTTCCTTTTTTCCATTTCTCTTTTGCCCCTTCTTTCTCTGTTTGAACTTTTTTCTGCTTTAGTCCCTCCTTCATCCAACACACTGTCTCATCCCTTTTAACACACATTTGACTGCATTATTTTCCTTTCCCCTGCCCTCCTCCCGTCATTTGTCACCTCTCTCTCATTTTAGTAAGTGGTGGGTCTTAGCGTGTGACAGATTAGGCCAAGTTTGCTTCAATTACTGCAAAGGGGATGGCGACATTAATGGAAAAGAGGAAGGGGAGAAACTTTTGTGCACACAATATATTTAAGAAGCTGGGGATAAAGTGCTATCGCGACCACAGCGCTTTCTATGCCGGTCTGTTCAAGATCAACCAGCTTCTTTGAGGAGTGAGGGGTATATTTCTTAATTTATGGTCCAATATACTAAGAGTGTTTTTTCATAGTCTTGTCTGCAAAGCAAACTTTGGTTGCAAGGTGATTATAATGGGTTCCCAAATTAGTCTGTAAAAGTAGTTGCATTTCTGACTGCATACCTTTCGTTTTGTTTAAAACTACTAATCTTTTTTTCTTTTTGGTGCCACTGCAAAGTAAGAGAAATACTAAATGGTGTGTACAAAACTGAAAAAAATACATGAACTGACAACATGTTTTCGTGTATATTAAGGATTATAGTGTTTACCATATATTACTTTTACATGCTATGCCACTCATGCAGCACCCTAACCCCAATAAATCATACACCACATGGACAATCGTATGGAATCACCTGATGACCTATTCACCTGGCTGCTTCGGGCCAAATCCGGCATGGGAGTGAGCCATACCAGCCCCTGAGTTCAGTTCAAAACTTGGGAGACAAAAATTTTTTCAGCAAATTCCATAAGAACACCAGTGCTCCTGTTGTAGAGAGGAAATTGGGTCACTGTAAACACATTGGGAGATCCTTGCATTGACATTTTAACCTTGTTATCAAACATAGAAGACTTGGGTCAAAACTAGTGATTTACATCAGGGGTCCCCAACCACCGGGCCACGGCTTGATGGGTACCGGGCCGCAGAATAATTTTTTATTAATGTTTTATTTTTTTATTTTATTTTTTTTTTTATTAAATCAACATAAAAAAACACACGATACACTTACAATTAGTGCACCAACCCAGAAAAACTCCCTTTTTCATGACCCAAAAAAAAATATATATATATATATGTATTCTCCTCCCCCCCTACCCCACCCCCGCCCCAGGCACCAAACTCACCAATGCCGATAAATTATATTATTGTCAGCTTTATTTTGAGCCCCAATCAAGCACTAGTCTAATTATCCATCCATCCATCTATTTTCTACCGTTTTTAATACTGTATTATTAATGAAAGTAATCCTTTTTGAATGCAATAAACTTATTTATTATTAGTATTTTCTACCATTGAATTTGGATGGTTAATAAATGTACATTATCCTAAAGAAGTAAACAAACAAAAACAATAACATAGAATCTCTATCGATGTTAGCAAAAATTGCACTTCAGTAAGTATTAAACATCAAAAAATGCAAAAAACGTGTATTGGATGTTTGGTTTTATTGCCTTTTTTTTATTGCCATCACTTTCCACCAAATTCAGCAAATCGGCTCAGACGTCCATTTCGGTAGGATCATTTTGTTCATTCAGTTTGAACCCATAAAATTCACATTTAGGACATTTAGGTTTGCCTCCTAATTTTTTTTACCTTGCGATGCTTTTCAACTGGGAATAGCGGGGCTCTACTGCTGGTCCATGTGCGCATAAGCTAGCAGTCAAGCTTCCACTCACAGAGATGAAAGATTAATATTGTTCATTTAATTTTGGTATTAAAAAAAACACACTCAAGTTTTAAGAGCGATGCACAGAGTGAAACCCTTTTACACTGTTTGGTTGGAAGCCGTCACTGAAGAACACAGATACACTCATAAGTAGCCATTTATCGACGTGGACAGGATTATGGAGTTCATTTTCATTTATCGTTCGTTCAGTTGAGTGCATTTTCAATGTCTACTTCCTATTGGAGGTCTAAGGGTGGGAATTTGTCTACATTCATCCAGAAGAGTATTCATCCATAAGAGTATGTGTGAGGTGAGACCTCCCTGATGTTGGACGAGAGGGCCGAGGTCACATTCCAGAGGTGTTAGCTGGTTTTGAGGTTATGGGTCTTCACAGTCCATTCTACTCCTTCCAATGCCATTTCATTTGCTTCGTGTACTGTTAAAGACTTGTCTAATATGTCTTCTAAAGAATTCAGTGACTAGCCAAAAGTCTTTGCTAAACTTTAATTGAAAGGCATTGATCATAAAAAATATATGCATGATGTTCTGGCTTTTGATGTCAGGCTGGCAGGTCCTGGTTCTGGAGCAGCGCTGGCTGGAGGAGTCTTGGCACTGTCCAGGCTGAGCTGGCAATGGTCCATGGTCGCTGAAGTCTTCACCCTTAACAACCTTTTCACCGGGCTGCTTTTCCTTTCGACTGCTAGTTTTCACTTGGCCAAGAATGCATTGGAGAGGAGGAAGGTAATTATGGACTTTCCTTCTCCTCTGGTCTCTTTTCATATTACATGTTAAGATATTTTGCTCTTGTTAGGCCTCACAGTGGGGTGCACTCTGCTGTGGTTTGGGGCTCTGCAACCAGCATACATTGGTGCTGTATGTACTTGTTGTCATCCCGTGGGTCTTCCTGGGACTGCACTACCACAGAGTAGGTTTAAGGTTCTTACATATTTATTTTGAAACTAAAAACCTTGATGGCAAATCTGCTTGAAAATTTACAGAATATATCCTATTTTGACAGGAGCTCTCATTGCGTACCCTTGTGTCCATGGGAATGTGCTTCCTGCTGGGATTCCTGCCGTACATCTACTTACCATTGTCTTCCTACATGAACTCGGCCCGTTGGAGCTGGGGAGACCAGACCACCATGTCTGGCCTGCTAACCCACCTGCTCAGGGCTGAATATGGCACCTTCAGTCTGGTATGAGCTGCTTGCTATTTCTTACTCTAGTTCAGTGATCTTCAACAAGTTTCCACGCCCTCTAGTGGTTGTGCTGTGGTACTGCAGTGTGGTCGTGAAAAATTTGTTTTGTAAGTTTTTTAGTTTTTTTTGTATACTCCACACCCAGAGTGGTATGTTATATGCAAAGATGAGTGAAGAGGCTTTTGCTTCAAAATACGCACTAACGCAACTTTTAAAAAATGTACTGCAGTGATTCAATTTTATCACAGAACAAGAACTTTGAAATACCATCTAAAAGCAAAACACCTTTTTGAGGCAGCACTTAACACTACTCAACAAGCAATGGACGACAAACAATGTCAGTGTTGTCAACCAAAGTACCATGGATAAGCTAAGCAACATTTTTGTAGCAACTGTGATTGTTTAATACAAATTCAAAAGTGGGATTAATCTGATTTTTTTTTATTTTTTATTAATTTGGCCGTAGCAATGTTCCGATCACGGATTTATGCTGCCAATCATCCATGAGTGCCGATACGGGTCCAATATATTAACTCTACTTGTATCAATTTGTTCATGGTAAATGCTATTGACAGTTTAACAATGTCAGCAAAATATTTAAACGTGTTCCTTCATGTCTTCTATTGCATTCCATTGTGTGAGCAATACAAAGTCAACAGTACACAATAAATAAAACCAAAAACTATTATCTATTACTCATTGAAGTCGTTTATGCCCTCAAAGTCCTCCTGTAAATAGGTACTTATTATCTGAATTTGTAAACATTAACAAAAACTTTTAAAACAATAATTTCGAGAGAATAAAAATATCAATTTAATCATTCCGTATCGATCATAAACGTATACAATTTGTGGATCAACTTGCTCTCTTCCCTGTCCTGTACAGACTGCAACAATGCTGACACGCCAACAGTTGTTATATTATCCTCTCTTTAGACTCTTTTCCTGTTAACAGATGCTTGATTTCTGCTGTAACACAGTTCCATCTACACTTTTTAAAGTTTACCAAGCACATATTTCTTGTGTTGTTTAAAGCTAGCTTAGTGGTTAACTTAGTGGTTAGCTTTGCTATTAATATTCCTGTCCCTGGTTTGCTCTCAGTGTTTAACACCATTAGCTCTGTCCTTCAGTGATACTTGATAATGATACTTACGATACTAATAAACTGTGTTTATTTGCTATAATGACAGTGATTATTGTTAACTTAGGGGAACACATAACTACCTGCTAGTCACTTGTAAGCCGGAGGACAAAAAATAAATGCAATGTCAGCCAGAGTGGATTGGCATTTTTGATCTGCATTAATCGGCTATGGCGATCACAAGTGTTTAAATACATACCAACAACATCAACAGATAAATGAAGGTAGAAGAAGTAAGCAAGGCACACATTTAGCGACACACAGGAGTTTCTTTCAAGCAGGATGTATTCACCTGTCCCTCTTATGAAGAGGACTTACAATTTTAGCTCACAGTTATGTTTGAGGTGTTTGGATTGTTTAGTAACATGACTAAAAAAAAACACACGCAAAAGAGAGATGAATATACCCTCAACCGCTGATTGACAAAATATCTCTTGGTACAGTTTAATTTTAAATTTACCTATAATGCAAAACCAACTTTTCTTACCTATTGGTACTTGTTTTTGTGTATTTGGGAACTGCATAAGCCCTGAAAATTGTAATCAAATATAATGTAGTAACGGCAAATTCATAATAAAATTTCCTCTGCATTAGCACTTATAATAGTAATATTGCTAAGACTTGGTTAGTATTTAGGTCAGAACATTTAAATAGAGTATAGTTGACTGTTTTTTGATGTTTCTTTAGAGGGCTTTATAAGCGCAATAGATGACTCCCTTGAACTCTATTTTTAAGCCACCTTGTACTTACCGTGGATTACAAAAAGGAATGCATTGAAATTTTTTTTTTAAAAAGATGTGTGTTCTTGTCTTACGGATGGATAGGCAAAATTACCCCCAAAAAGGGCAATTAAAACCCAATTTTATACAAAATATACAAGTAGGGGTGTCCCCGCTACATCACTCCATCGGAATGGTGAAGACCCCTGCTCTACTTTCCCCTTTTTTGTCTTCTTGTGTAAGCTTCTCTCAGTTTCACTCTTCTTGTGTTTGCAGGCAAAGACAAAGAGCTCTGTGAACCTAACCACAATGCTTTCGTGAGTTATTTTGTCCTTACATCCATCCATCCATTTTCTACCGCTTATTCCCTTTTTGGGGTAGCGGGGGGCGCTGGCGCCTATCTCAGCTACAATCGGGCGGAAGGCGGGGTACACCCTGGACAAGTCGCCACCTCATCGCAGGGCCAACACAGATAGACAGACAACATTCACACTCACATTCACACACTACGGCCAATTTAGTGTTGCCAATCAACCTATCCCTTACATATTACATTAAAACTCTGTGTATATTCCAGCTACCCTTTGAGCTGGATTTGATGATGTACATATTTTTCAACCTAATGCACACAAATATGTTCGTAGTGTGTCAGCCTGGACGATATGGTGTAAAAATAAAATCTCAGATTTTTTTCTCTACTTTTTAAAGAAACCAAAAAAATGAGAGGGATAATTCAAAACAAGTTTTTATTTTATTTGATCAAAAAGTAGACATTCGAAATGATACTGCATGCACTGCATTTTACTCTTAGCAAATTCTAATTTGTGTTGTCCTTTTTAGACCAGATATAAATTGTACGTTTTATGGAATGATTTTCAATTCACTAAATTAAGAGCTTCCTCTGGGAAGCAATAATTCTGTTTACAATAAAATACTTCTGTTAACAAATATGTTGCATTGCACATTGCATGCATATAAATAATATTATCCAGGATTGAGATGATTAAAGTGCAAACTTAAAACTTCTGTGTTGAATACAATTCTTCAGTAAATAGATAGATAGATAGATAGATAGATAGATAGATAGATAGATAGATAGATAGTACTTTATTGATTCCTTCAGGAGAGTTCCTTCAGGAAAATTGAAATTCCAGCAGCAGTGTACAGAGTTGAGATCAATTAAAAAAAAAAAAGTAAAAAGTAAATAATGGGGGTTTAAAAGGAAACAAAATACAGAAATATTACAAAAATAATAAAAACAATGGGAATAACAATATAACAGTAAAATAAGAATATAACAAGACAAAGTAGGCAGTAGTGACCATGTTATGAAAATGTATTTCACTGTTATTGTTTTGCATCCCCTGTCATCCTAATACCCCCCGTCCCCCGTCCCAGAGAGGAGTTGTACAGTCTAATGGCGTGTGGGACAAAGGAGTTTTTGAGTCTATTAGTCCTGCACTTGGGATGAAGCAGTCTAGCACTGAACAGGCTCCTCTGGCTACTGATAACGCTATGCAGTATGTGACTGGCATCATCCAGGATGCTCACTAGTTTGTCAACAGTCCTCTTCTCTGCCACCGTCACCAGTGAGTCCAGTTTCATTCCGATTGTAGAACCGGCCCGCCTGATCAGTTTCTCAAGTCTGGAGCTGTCCTTCTTAGATGTACTGCCCCCCCAGCACACTACCATGTAGAACAGAATACTGGCAACCACAGACTGGTAGTACATCCACAGGAGTTTTCTACAAATGTTGAAGGAGTGCAGTCTCCTGAGGAAGTACAGCCTGCTCTGTCCTTTCTTGTACTTGTAATAACAACAAAAATGTAATATTATTTAAATAATCAAGTAAAACATTAGTTTTATTTGATTTAGTTTTACTATAGTTTTAACAAGCGGATAATGGCAGACTTTTTCCATCACACATCTTGGTGGTGTGCAAAGCGACTGCTTTAGTGATCGTTCTCCACTGTGTTTTTTTCTCATCATACACGGCATCATCATAAATACCTTATTTATTAAATGATTCCACCTCAGTAAGCTGCTTTTTAGCTGGTGAATGATTAATGTTATGGTCTTGTTCTCCTTGTAAAGAGTTTGCACTCGACCGGAGGCTTCAGTTTCAGATGTTGTAATAAGTTTGTTGTGCTTCTGCCTTCTTTAAACAAACTTTGCAGAGTGGAGTCATTTGTTGCACATCTGTTGCCGCAAATCTACACTATTCTTCATACTTTTCTTTTTTTTGCGACAAAATTCCTGCTCTCGCTAGCGTTAGCACTAGAGATTTTTTGCTGGGTCTTCCCCTAAGAAAATATAAGTGAGGGCGGAAGCTACAGAACCTTCTGGGGGCAAAAAGTATGTCAGAGCAAAAGTGAAAAAAATATTTTTTAATTTTTTAAATCGTCTGCAATAAAAAACTTGACTATATCGATAAAATCGATACATCGCCCAGGCCTAACAAAGTGCTGACATTTCGGCAGCCAATCCCTCTCTTTTCCAGGAGCTTTTGTTCTTCTACTTGTCCCCCATCAAAGCACTATTGAACCTTCTCAGAGGGCCAAATCACTGTTTTGTTTTTACAGCAGTTTGAAATGATCACTCAGCGGCTAGTGTTTAAAGCGTGACGAGCCGTGATGACAGACGCTGCAATAGTGCTGGAAAAATTGTATTTTCTCCACTTCAACCCTCCCCAACACACACACACATCCACCAGATTCCATCCCCCTGCTCCTCGCTACCGCCGCCTCAGTATTTCCACTCCTCATATCTTTCTCCAACTGATGGAATGGGGGTGCCCGTGCATCTTAAGACCCCCCACTGCCGCCCCATCCCTTTGCCAGGCACCCACCGCTACTCATCATCCCCGCTGCTTGACGGACAAGCGCACCTTCAAGATGGGAAAGAGAGGGAAACATGACAGGCATGTCGCACTGGAGACGTAAACCCGCTGCAGAAGCTGACACAACCGCTCGCAAGCGCACGCTCATGAGCACACTCACACATACATAGTGTACATTGCAAGATATAGGGACTCAATAAGCTGTCAAATAGAGATGGGTATTAAGCAAAAGGCAGGAAACTATCTGGGCGCTCTGAGCAAGCGCTCTGTGACTGACAAGCGCTGAGTAGAGAGGATGGGACAGCAGGGGGGGGTGCGTGACACTGTCATTGGA
The DNA here is from genome assembly GCF_033978795.1 of Nerophis ophidion. Classification (NCBI taxonomy): domain Eukaryota; kingdom Metazoa; phylum Chordata; class Actinopteri; order Syngnathiformes; family Syngnathidae; genus Nerophis; species Nerophis ophidion. The sequence goes on from NC_084613.1 coordinate 44,025,844, forward strand.
GTCTGTCAGTCTGTTTGAAAAGAGGAGAGCGCAGTCCAAGGAGTTTGTTTTGATAGGGGACGGGGAGGCATTTCATAATTGCTGTCCTTGAGTTCTGTCACTGGCCGAGTATATCTGAGGTTTTTTTTAAGTGTGCGTCACACTGTGTGTTCTTAATGTTTGCTTCTGTGATTGCAGGGCCCAGTTGGACCACTACCTCGCAGATCTTTCACTTCCTGTTGTGATTTTGGCCGGACTAGGCCTACTTCTCTCGTCAAGGGATAGGTAAGATGAAAGAGCAAGTCACATGTCAGCAGCCACTTCAACCTAAAAATCAACAGGGAACATAATAACTGACATAAAAACTATTTTTAAGCATGTATGTGAACATTAGATCCTTTTATGCCTTTTATGTGTGTCGATAGCAGTCCAGTGGCTCTTTGCATTAGAGACTAAGGGTGCTCGATCCTTGGCCTTCTGTGTGGAGTTTGCATGTTCTCCCCGTGACTGCGTGGGTTCCGTCCGGGTACTCTGGCTTCCTCCCACCTCCAAAAACATGCACCTGGGGATAGGTTGATTGGCAACACTAAATTGGCCCTAGTGTGTGAATGTTGTCTGTCTATCTGTGTTAGCCCTGTGATGAGGTGGCGACTTGTCCAGTGTATACCCCGCCTTCCACCCGAATGCAGCTGAGATAGGCTCCAGCACCCTCGCGACCCCGAACAGGACAAGCGGTAGAACATGGATGGATGGAGGGTGCTCACAGAGCGTATTGTGAGTGGAACATGACTTCCCACAGAATGGCCGCTGTCATCAGAGCCTCCTTGGTCAAGTGCACTAACGCGTTGTCGATTCTTGTAAAATTTAAGTGAAACCCAACATTTCCACAATTCTGGTGTGTTGTTTACCTATTTCGTCATGGTGTCCTGCACTGACGAGGGAGAAGAGGAATTGCTGTGCCTCTACCATTAAATGGTACAAGAGACAAGGGAAGGGAGCATGTCGTGCTTTGTGAAGGACATGCGTCATAAGCATTTTCAATACTTCAGAATGTCATCAGAAAAATTTGAGCACTCACTTGTCAACGCTGCATGGAGGACAGGGGTCGGCGTCACATTTAATGTGGGTTGATGTGAATAAAAATACAAGCTGAGCAGTGTTTAGTGTGACACTACTGCGCAGAGCAGAGTCTGTTTGGTCGTAAAGTTTGAGATTTGTGTGCCAAGCCAACATCCGGTTTGAGTGTGTGCGGACCTTTGCGTACTCTGTTCTGCTTACTTTTTTTTTTACATATGTAGCATCATCTACAACAGAGGTCTCAAGCTCAATTTACCTGGGGGCCACTGGATGCAGAGTCTGGGTGAGGCTGGGCCGCAAGAAAATATTTCTTGAAAAAAATATTTTGAAATATCTATATTTTTATTTTCAACACAAAATAAAATCAAAATGAGAATTAAGTAAATAAATCACTCATAGGTAAAAACAATAATAATTTGATTTCTCCAGTCAGCAACAATGTATACACATACTTAATGTGATGTTATGAGCTAAAGAATATAAGAACTACACTACCCAGCATGCAACAGTAATGACGAGCATGCGCAGTAGCCGAAATTGAAGGTTGTATGTCGCCATATCGGCAGCTAGAATGTGGTTATGAGCACGCTGAGGAGTTTACAGCTACGGTAGCACAATTAGCCCCGAACGGGCTAACATCACGACTAACGTGTTACACATCCGATTTGCCCAGCGACTTTCTGTCAGAGTATGTGCGCTGGGGTTCAGTGCACCACAGTTTTGTATTGCCGCTCTGTCCTTCGACGGAGTGCTTCGGAAGCTACTGGACCGCTCGTCTCCCCGGCCCGGACTGTTTACAGCGGCGCCGGGGGAGGGAGCGAGAGCGAGAGACACACACACAGTGACAGAGAGAGCTCGAGAGAGAGATAGAGATAGAGAGAGAGAGGGAGAGAGAGAGGGCGATCAGGCGGGCGAGCGAGCAAGGGAGGAAAAGCGCGTGCGGGTCTAGTGGAAAAGCAGCAAAAATTTTCTCAGCTTGCATCACGCAAGTGACGTCAATGTTCCGCCCTCGAGAGCCAAATACCACACCGTGATTGGTAGATTCCTTCAGCTTCACACACAACGCTGTCAAGCGCCATTCATATAAAACTTGCGGGCCGCACTAACATTAGACTTTTATATTAAGGTGGGGGCCACAGAATAACGTCTCGGGAGCCGCAATTGGCCCGCGGGCCGCGTGTTTGAGACCCCTGATCTACAAACATAAAAATAATTGCTATTGCGACATCTAGTGGCCCATGTTTGTTTGGGCCTTTAGTTATTGCACTAAGGATCGCATCTTTTTTTTTTTTTTTACAGCATAGCTGTTATAACTATGGAATTGAGTGAGATACACTATAGTTCATATGTAATCAAATCAAACTTTATTTGTATAACACTTTTCATACACAGGCAAGTGGCAAACAGAAAGTGCTGTACAAAAAATTAAAAATACAAAAAGAAGAGAAGAATGCACATACACAAACAGTACTATTACTACTAAGTAAAAGTCCCAACGATCGTCACACACTAGAGATGCGCGGTTTGCGGTCTCATCCGCTGAGTCCGCGGATAAACCGCAGGTCGGGCGGTTGACATGACGAAAACATTGATTTTAATTAGATTCGGACGGGTGGCGGTTGAACTATCCGGAAATATTTGATATACATGGTTCTGGGATCGGTATCCTTTGCCATTCAAAGAGCCATTTAGGACCCGTGTCACAAAGCGAAGAAGACAATAGGAGACGCTAATATTCTCTAGAATGACTGCCGGCAGTCACCCAGATAATAAGTATTAGGGCGTGCTATGAAGCCATTGACTTTGTTGTCTTCTACAGCATGTACGATCTGCTTGTCAGTCCAGCAATATTTTGTGTGTGGCTTCCGCAGACACACGCACATGACTGCAAGGCATACTGGGTGAGACAGAGTACACTAATGGTTGCGATATAAACAATTTTAACACTCTTAGTAATATGCGCCACGCTGTGAAGGCACACCAATTAAGAACGACAAACACATTTCAGGAGAACATTCTCACAGTAGCACAACATAAACGCAACACAACAAATACCCATAATTTTGTACACTCCGTGCGTCGGTAAGGTGGGCGGGGTTGGGGGCGCAGGGGTGTAAAATATTTTCAGTTAGTGTCACGGATACAAAGGATTATGGGTATTTGTTGTGTTGCGTTTATGTTGAGTTACTGTGAGGATGTTCTCCCGAAATGTGTTTGTCAATCTTTGTGTGGCTTCACAGCGTGGCGCATATTGGTAAGTGTTAAAGTTGTTTATATCACAACCATCAGTGTACTCTGTATCACCCAGTATGCCTTTCAATTTTGTACGTGTAATTGCGGAAGCTGCACACAACATGTTGCCGGAGCAACAATCGGTTTGTACATGTTGTTGAAGGTGTCAAAGGATGAACGCTATTGGATAGTCGCGAGAACATTAGCGGTTCCAATTGTCTTCATTACTCTGTGAAACAGGATTAAGTAGCTTTGTGAGTGGTAAAGGCGGCCGACCTCTGATGTATTTCAGCGGGCAGTTGGCGGGCGGGTATAGTCCTGATAAAATGTTGGTTCGGGTGGACGGCGGGTGGATGATGACTTTGGTGACATGGTTACGGATGATATGATAGCCTATCCGCACATCTCTATCACACACACACTGGATGTGGTGAAATTTGTCCTCTGCATTCGACCCACCCACATTTTCACCTCCTCGGAGGTAAGGGGAGCAGCAGCGTTATCCGCGCTCCGGAATAATTTGGTGATTTAACCCCCAATTCTAACCCTTGATGCTGAGGCAGGGAGGCAATGGGTCCCATTTTTATAGTCTTTGGTAAGACTCGGGCGGGGTTTGAAGTCACGACCATTCAGTCTCAGGGTGGACACTCTAACCACAAGGCCACTGAGCTGGTATACTATTGACAGTAACAAAGCAAAAACAAAACATGGCATGGCAATGAGGGTTTGGATAAAAAAACACCTCTTTTGAGGCGTCCACACTGGAGAATAAATCAAATTAACGATATATAAAAACTAGTATAAAACATATGAAAAAAAAAAATGGAAAAAAAAAACAAGTATATATATATATATATATATATATATATATATATATATATATATATATATATATATATATATATACATATATATATATATATATACATATACATATAGTGGGGCAAAAAAGTATTTAGTCAGCCATCGATCGTGCAAGTTCTCCCACTTAAAATGATGACAGAGGTCTGTAATTTTCATCATAGGTACACTTCAACTGTGAGAGACAGAATGTGGAAAAAAAATCCAGGAATTCACATTGTAGGAATTTTTAAGAATTTATTTGTAAATTATGGTGGAAAATAAGTATTTGGTCACTTCAAACAAGGAAGATATCTGGCTCTCACAGACCTGTAACTTCTTCTTTAAGAAGCTCTTTTGTCCTCCACTCATTACCTGTATTAATGGCACCTGTTTGAAGTTGTTATCCGTATAAAAGACACCTGTCCACAACCTCAAACAGTCAGACTCCAAACTCCACTATGGCCAAGACCAAAGAGCTGTCGAAGGACACCAGGAAAAGAATTGTAGACCTGCACCAGACTGGGAAGAGTGAATCTACAGTAGGCAAGCAGCTTGGTGTGAAAAAAATCAACTGTGGGAGCAATTATCAGAAAACGGAAGACTTACAAGACCACTGATAATCTCCCTCGATCTGGGGCTCCACGCAAGACCTCATCCCGTGGGGTCAAAATGATCATGAGAACGGTGAGCAAAAATCCCAGAACCATACGGGAGTACCTGGTGAATGACCTGCTTAGAGCTGGGACCAAAGTAACAAAGGTTACCATCAGTAACACACTACGCCGACAGGGAATCAAATCATGCAGTTGCAGACGTGTCCCCCTGCTTAAGCCAGTGCATATCCAGGCCTTTCTGAAGTTTGCCAGAGAGCACATAGATGATACAGCAGAGGATTGGGAGAATGTCATGTGGTCAGATGAAACCAAAATACAACTTTTTGGTATAAACTCAACTCGTCGTTTTTGGAGGAAGAAGAATACTGAGTTGCATCCCAAGAACACCACACCTACTGTGAAGCATGGGGGTGGAAACATCATGCTTTGGGGCTGTTTTTCTGCTAAGGGGACAGGACGACTGATCTGTGTTGAGGAAAGAATGAATGGGGCCATGTATTTGAAATTTTGAGCCAAAACCTCCTTCCATCAGTGAGAGCTTTGAAGATAAAACGTGGCTGGGTCTTCTAGCATGACTATGATCCCAAACACACCGCCTGGGCAACGAAGGAGTGGCTCCGTAGGAAGCATTTGAAAGTCCTGGACTGGACTAGCCAGTCTCCAGACCTCAACCCCATAGAAAATCTGTGGAGGAGTTGAAAGTCTGTGTTGCTCTGCGACAGCCCCAAAACATCACTGCTCTCGAGAAGATCTGCATAGAGGAATGGGCCAAAATACCAGCTACTGTGTGTGCAAACCTGCTAAAGACCTATAGTAATCGTTTGACCTCTGTTATTGCCAACAAAGGTTATATTACAAAGTATTGAGTTGAATATTTGTTATTGACCAAATACTTATTTTCCACCATAATTTACAAATAAATTCTTTAAAATTCCTACAATGTGAATTCCTGGATTTTTTTTACATGAACACATGACATTCTCCCAATCCTCTGCTGTATCATCTATGTGCTCTGTGGCAAACTTCAGACGGGCCTGGACATGCACTGGCACTGCAGGATTTGATTCCCTGTCGGCGTAGTGTGTTACTGATGGTAACCTTTGTTACTTTGGTCCCAGCTCTAAGCATGTCATTCACCAGGTCCTCCTGTGTTGTTCTGGGATTTTTGCTCACCGTTCTCATGATTATTTTGACCCCACGCGATGAGATCTTACGTGGAGCCCCAGATCGAGGGAGATTATCAGTGGTCTTGTAAGTCTTCCGTTTTCTGATAATGGCTCCCACAGTTGATTTTTTCACACCAAGCTTCTTGCCTATTGTAGTTTCACTCTTCCCAATCTGGTGCAGGTCTTCAATTCTTTTCCTGGTGTCTTTTGACAGCTCTTTGGTCTTGGCCATAGTGGAGTTTGGAGTCTGACTGTTTGAGGCTGTGGACAGGTGTCTTTTATACAGATAACGACTTCATACAGGTGCCATTAATACGGGTAATGAGTGGAGGACAGAAGACCTTCTTAAAGAAGAAGTTACAGGTCTGTGAGAGCCAAAGATCTTCGTTGTTTGAAGTGACCAAATACTTATTTTCCACCATAATTTACAAATAAATTCTTTAAAATTCCTACAATGTGAATTCCTGGATTTTATTTTCACATTCTGTCTCTCACAGTTGAAGTGCACCTATGATGAAAATTACAGACCTCTGTCATCATTTTAAGTGGGAGAACTTGCACAATCGGTGGCTGACTAAATACTTTTTTGCCCCACTGTATATATATATGTGTGTCTATGTATATTTGTGTACATAAATGTATGTGTATATTTATATATGTGTATATGTATATATGTGTATGTATATATGTACTGTATATGTAGATATATGTATGTATATATATTTATATGTATATATTTATATATATATGTATGTATATATATTTATATGTATATATTTATATATATATGTATGTGTATATGTATGTATATGTATATATATATGTACAGTATGCATATATGTATATATACATGTATATGTGTATACATGTATGTATGTAAGTACACTATATGTATGTGTGTTTGTATGTATGTGTTACGGCTACTCTGTCGTTCCAAAAAGTTTCGAAAAAATAGAAATAAAGATTGTAGAGTAGCCTTGAGGAGGAAGTTTTATGACGCACTAAATTCCTAATAAGCACTCGCGGAGATACTTCCAGATTCAAAATTTTGATCATTTATTTTCACAAACAAAAAATATTCACCGTGGTTGACTTTCTATATAATCCAAATAACATATTTAGTGGTAAACAAACTTGTTCACTCTTCACTCCTTCAGCATGACAGACAGACAAAGGCAGCGCCCAGCTGTGCCGTCTTCTTAATTATAGGAGGGGGGAATGGCCCACCAGGAGGAGCAGGAGCAGCTGAACACAATCAATCAATCATAATCCATCCAAAACATCCAATAAATAATCAACATCTTCATTGGCATTATTGAATTAGATTGTCAAAACAATTAATAAATAAATAATATAAATAGGCTCCAACATCCCGGCCCCTAATTGTATGCTAAACAATTACATAAATAATAATATTCAAAAGGAGCCTAAATAGAACAACACAATACAAATGAATGATGTTCTTCAATTTCAAAGTTCCTTAAGTTACTAGTCAAGTCTTAAAGTCCATAGTCATATCAGACAATCTGAAGCGGTCATCAAGTCATCAAGGCTGGAGAACCAAATCCCCCTTCAGTCCATCAAGCTGCTTCCATTAGCAGGCAGAGCTTCTATTGGTCGTTGAACCATGTTGGTTTGGTTTTACCCAAAACACTTTTCACGTAGCCTTTAACATCTGGAAATGTCTTCACAATACGGTCCATCATCCATGAGTTTCCTTAAGTCCAGTAGTATTTTTCCTTGCTTCATCACTGTCACATTCCTTGGCTGGTCTTCTTTGCTGTAAGACTTGAGTTGACTGCTAGGTCCAGCCCTGGTCCTACTTTCCTTGTTGCATGGTCCATGGTCTTGTTATGTGTTTCCTTGTTCCATGGTCTTGCTTGCATCTGTCTGTCATGATGGTCATCTGAGGTGCTGAGCTCGGCGTCATCCAGGTTGAGGAAACGGTTAGTGACGTCATATATTTCGTACTCCGACTCGTCCTTCTCAACTTTGGCTCTTTTTCCATGTCTTGTCCGTGGTGGAGTCCTTAATTTTCTGTTTCTTTCTTCGTTTTGTCACGTTTGTCTCCTTTGTCCTTCTTGACCTTTTCTTTACTTTTTGTGAGATGCAGTGTATCTTCTTTTACCATATGATGGTTATCAGGCATGACTTTGTCTTTATCCCGGAAAGGCAGTGGCAGAGGATCGTGACCATTTTCAAAAAACACTGAACTTGAGGCAATCTCCATAAAACGTTTATCCTCAACTGACATCTCATTTTTTTTCTCGTGTTCTCAGAGATATCTTGGTTATATTGTCTGATGAGGAGGTCCAGTTACCACCCATCCCAGTATGGTTTGGACTGCATATGGTCCATCCTTTTGACTTTTAATTATATTCCATGGCTCCATTGCCCAAGGAACATCAGTCCCAATAAGAAGTTTGACGTCTGCTTCAATTTCCTTTAAATCGATGCGACCAAGATATGGCCACCTCTTCAAGTCAGTTTTTGTGATGATGTTTTCCTTTTGAGACAGGTATTTTGCTTTGTGTAAACACTTTTGGCAGGTCCAGATATGTGAACCCTTTCAAGTCTCCAACCTCCAGCCCTCTGACCTCATAGGTCTTCGCAGGCTTTTCCTGTTCCATTGTTCGCAAAATAATTTGTGTTTTGCGTCATTTCACATTCAGTTTGTCCATTAGATTCTCTGTGCAAAATGTTGTTGTGCTGCCAGGATCGAGGAAGGCGTAGGTCTGAACATACTTGTTCCTTTTTCCCGCCTTAAATCTGACTGGCACATTACGGGGGGGGCAGATCAACTGTCTAAAAAGGGGGTCTATTTAAAAGCTAGAGTATACAAATGAGTTTTAAGATTGGACTTAAATGCTTCTACTTAGGTAGCATCTCTAACTGTTACCGGGAGGGCATTCCAGAGTACTGGAGCCTGAATAGAAAACGCTCTATATCCCCACAGACTGTTTTTGGGCTCCGGGAATCACTAATAAGCCGGAGTTCTTTGAATGCAGATTTCTTGCCCGGACATATGGTACAATACAATCAGCAAGATAGGCTGGAGCTAGACCGTGTAGTATTTTATACGTAAGTAGTAAAACCTTTAAGTCACATCTTAAGTGCACAGATGCCAGTGCAGGTGAGCCAGTATAGGCATAATATGATGAAACTTTCTCGTTCTTGTCAAAAGTCTAGCAGCCGCATTTTGTACCAACTGTAATCTTTTAATGCTAGATATAGGGAGACCTGAAAATAATATGTTACAGTAATCCAGACGAGACGTAACGAACGCATGAATAATGATCTCAGCGTCGCTAGTGGACAAAATGGAACAAATTTTAGCGATATTACGGAGATGAAAGAAGGCCGTTTTAGTAACACTCTTAAAGACCTACTGAAACCCACTATTACCCACCACGCAGTCTGATAGTTTATATATCGATGATGAAATATTAACATTGCAACACATGCCAATATGGCCTTTTTAGTTTACTAAATTGCAATTTTAAATTTCCCGGGACTTTTTTCTTGAAAACATTGCGTAATGATGCCGTGTACGCTTGACGTCACGGGCTATTTGTAAATATGAGCGTTGCGCACACACACAGCTAAAAGTCATCTGCTTTAACGGCATAATTACACAGTATTTTGGAGATCTCTGTTGCTGAATCCTTTGCAATTTGTTCAATTAATATTGGAGAAGTCAAAGTAGAAAGATGGAGTTGGGAAGCTTTAGCCTTTAGCCTCACAAACACACGGTGACTCATTGTTTAAAATTCACAGAGGTGAAACTGTACTATCGATCAGAGCGGACATGGATCCCAACCGAATGTCAACCAGCAGGTTTCGGTGAGATAATTGTGGTAAAAAGTTGCTTCTTACCGGATATCAGCTGAGCTTGTGCCGCCCATACAGCTGCCGTTGACGTCCCTGAGACACTACCTGCGTCAAGACACCCGTGGACACACCCCTCCGACCATCAGGTACTGTTAAACTCACTAAAACACTAGCAACACAATAGAAAGATAAGGGATTTCCCAGAATTATCCTAGTAAATGTGTCTAAAAACATCGGAATCCGTCCCAATGCAATTGCGTTTTTTTTTGTTTTTTTTACTCTTTTTTTTTTTTTTCTAGTCCATTGCTATCAATATCCTCAAACATGAATCTTTCATCCTCGTTCAAAATAATGGGGAAATTGTCGTTTTCTCGGTTCGCATAACTGTTTTTGTTGGAGGCTCCCATTAAAATCAATGTGAATATGTGAGGAGCCATCAACATGTGACGTCATCGTCTGCCACTTCTGCTAGAGGCAGGGCTTTTCTCTTAGCACCGAAAGTTGCAAACTTTATCGTGGATGTTCTCTACTAAATCCTTTCAGCAAAAATATGGCAATATCGCGAAATGACCAAGTATGACACATAGAATGGACCTGCTATCCCCGTTTAAATAAGAAAATCTCATTTCAGTAGGCCTTCAATGTGTGACTCAAACGAGAGAGTTGGGTCAAAGATGATACCCAGATTCTTTACCGAGTCGCCTTGTGTAATGTTTTGGTTGTCAAATGTTAAGGTAGTATTATTAAATAGATGTCAGTGTCTAGCCAGACCGACAATCAGCATTTCTGTTTTCTTGGCGTTGAGTTGCAAAAAGTTAACGGACATCCATTGTTTCATTTCATTAAGACACGCCTCCAGCTTACTACAATTTGGCGTGTTGGTCAGTTTTAGGGGCATGTAGAGTTGGGTGTTATCAGCATAACAGTGAAAGCTAACACCGTATTTGCGTTTGATGTTGCTGAGCGGCAGCATGTCGATACTCCAGAGTGCAGGGCCAAGAACCGAGCCCTGGAGAACTCCACACGTTACCTTGACATAGTCCAAGGTCACATTGTTATGGGAGACGCACTGCATCCTGTCAGTAAGATAAGAGTTAAACCAAGACAAGGCTAAGTCTGACATACCAATACGTGTTTTGATACGCTCTAATACAATATTATGATCGACTGTATCGAAAGAAGCGCTAAGATCAAGAAGCAGCAACATAGATGACTCATCAGAATCCATCGTTAGCAATAGATCTGTTATGTAATGCAGAGGGAGGTGACGGCAGACTAACACCAGGTGGCAGTAGTGTACAGAGATTTAATATATATATATATATTAAATCACATATCTATAATATTTAAACAATAGAAAACGAACTAAGGGAATGGAATGTGAACTATAGATTCAAAAGTGTATGTGGTGTGAGGTTATGTGTGTAGGTTAACTGAAGTGTGTGTTACCAACGTGTTGAAGAGAGCAAAGGAACGTCCAAGGGAACAAGCAGGTGATCCGGGATACAAGCGGGGGTCCGTGGGACTGAGCGGGGCTTCAAGAGATCCGAGTCCAAAGTGGGGGTTCGAGGATAGAGGGAGGCAGTCAAAGTTCAGAGGGAGAAGAGAGACGCACAGCTCTCTTTCCAGGCAACGGGGGGCACTGCGGAGGAGACACAAGGAAACACACTGAGAACATGGAGAGGGAAAATCACAGGGAAAGCAGGATCGCACAACGCAGGATTACAGCTTACTGAATGTCAGTAGAGAACTAAGTTCCCGCGAGGATCCCTGGGTCCACTGGTCTCTTAAGCAGCTCATCGTCATCAGTCACAGGTGTGTACTGCAGCCGGCTGCGGCGGAGAGTGGGCGCGGTCCGCTTGATGAGTGCGGGGGCGTGTCTGGAATGCTCTGTCAGCGGGTCCTCAGGTTGGACCCGCAGCGGAGGGAGACGCAGAATGCGCATGTCCCACAACAGTATCCCCCCCTATGGACAGATTCCAGATGTCCAGGAATCTGAACCCCCCCAAAAGCAGGAACGAAAATCAGGCGAGGGTGGAGGGGCGAACTGGTGGTGGGTCGCCGGCCCAAGTGTCTCAGGAGCAATCGGGGACAAGTCTGGTGGCGGCGGCGAGTGGACCGCCGCTGTGGCCGGCGAGATGGACGACCAAGGAGTGGTCGACGTCTTGGCCGTCGGTAAGGCGGGCACGAATGGTGCCGTGGTGCAGCCCGTCGGACACGAGGAGGTGGGCGGCGCCGTGGTGCGGCCCGCCGGACACGAGGAGGTGGCTGAGGAGCTGGCCGAGGGGCAGAGGTCAGGGCCAGCCTGGGAGCTGGTGGAGATGAGGGAGCCAGCCTAGGTATGGGTGTTAGCTCACAGGTTAGCCTGGGGACAGGAGCTAGCTTGGACGCTCGCCTCGGGACAGGAGCTAGCTTGGACGCTCGCCTCGGGACAGTAGCTAGCTTGGACGCTCGCCTCGGGACAGGAGCTAGCTTGGACGCTCGCCTACAGCCAGTAGAGGGCTGTAGGATGGAGGCCACCCATAGCCAAATATGCTCCTCAATGTAAATTCAGGGTTTCCATGAAATGCTGTGAAATCAGTGCACAATCAGTAGCAGAGTTGCATCTAAAGCCTCTTTTCTCTCAGGTGTTGCTTCTACACTCTCCTCCTCCTCTCTCTCAGGTGTTGCTTCTAAGGTCTCTGCCTCTCTCAGGTGTGACACTTTCTGAGGTCTATGGTCTTTCTTGAATTCTGGTGCTAGTACTTGGTTTTAGCCATGCATTAAGAGGTCTGTTACCCTTAGCTGCTTCCTGCCGCTCCTTCTCCTTCCTTTTCTGTATCCTCTTTTTTTGGCATTTTGCTGCAGGCATAATCAACATGAATCAAGTTTAAATACAGATGGTAATATTCCTGACAGATAACCTACATCTTATATCCCCAGAATGCCAAAATTATTATTATAATTATTATTAGTAATAATAATAATTATTATTATCATTATTATTATTATTATTACTATTGTTATTATTATCATTTTTGTTATTATTATTTTGTTAACCCACACAGTAATAGAAAAGTCACAATAAACTTTGTATCTAAACCTCTACTGTGAGAGAAATGTGATCCGCCGTAAACACAGTGCATTTTATTTTGAAAATTAACCCGATTTTTTATTTTGTATTTTGTACACTACTTCCTGTCCCGCACGATCCGCTCTGCTCTGTGCGGAATTGATGTGCCCTGCTCAATTGATGCGCTGTGCTCCGACGTCCGGCAAAAACAGAAGCTGACACATTGAATAATAGAATAATACAGCGTTTTTCTGAAATATTACCCATATTAGATGCTGAATAAGTGGACGGCGACTAGACCATAACTCACAGATTCAAGTTGCTCCACTGTCACGTCTCCTCAGTCAGGGGCTCTGTCTCCTCTCACATACTCACTCACTTGCCCTCTCTCTCTCTCTCTCTCTAGCGGAAGCGGCAGGCTCAAACAACCCGGTATAACAAGAAAACGTGGAGTTTTTGTACCGCTGTTTTTTTTTTGTTTTGTTTGTTTTTTTACATCCCTGACAAGAATTTATGAATGTTGTTTGAAAAAAAAAAAGAAAAGAAAAAAAACACACACACACTCAGGCAGGGGGCACTTTTTAAGATGGGGCAAAAAAGGGCAGGGGCTCAAGCACCCACAGGGCCCTATGTGTGCACGTGCTTGCTCTACTGGCCTCTGGTCCATATTTTTGGCCCTGTGTTGCGTTTCAGTTGTTTAGTCTGAGCATTAAGTGGGAAAGTGAAAAATAACTAAAAACGTGGACGGCGTGGCGCAGTGGAAGAGTGGCCGTGTGCAACCCGAAGGTCCCTGGTTCAATCCCCACCTAGTACCAACCTCGTCACGTCTGTTGTGTCCTGAGCAAGACACTTCACCCTTGCTCCTGATGGGTGCTGGTTAGCGCCTTGCATGGCAGCTCCCTCCATCAGTGTGTGAATGTGTGTGTGAACGGGTAAATGTGGAAGTAGTGTCAAAGCGCTTTGAGTACCTTGAAGAAAGAAAAGCGCTATACAAGTACAACCCATTTATCATTTAAAGACCATAAGTTACAACTTGATGGTGTTTTCGTCAAGTTAAGGGAAGAAGGACACATTTTCACAATGAAGTTTTTTCCATTTGGGTATTTATTTTTGTATTTTTTTTTTCAAAGTTCATGTTGCACTGTTCAATGTTCAATATTAAAGTGATTATCTTTAACAATAAATAGCCTAATAATAAACCAGTGTTTTGTAGCTTTTCATGTCTTCCAAGCCTATGATAATGTGAATTAACTCATTATGACAATAACTTGTTGACACAAAAGAAATGGCAATCACTTTTACCTACAAAGGACACACAGCTAAGTAGTTAGCTTCCTATCAGCAAATTTAATTTTATATTAATTTCCATATTGTGTAAAGGACCAAAAAAAAATGTCCTGCCCTTTACTGACTTTGAGGCCCTGCCCTTCTATAATCATGTGCATGTCCCTGCCCACCATTAAAACAGAACATAAATAGTGTCACTTAAATAAAAAAGGCTACAGTATTCCAAGTTTTAAATAAAACAGCATACAGTAAAAATAAAATTATGGTACCAAGTACTCAAGTATAAATCCCACCATCAGAACAGAACAATAATAGTGTCACTTAAATAAAATAAAGGCTACAGTATTCCAAGTTTTAAATAAAGCAGCATACAGGAAAAATACAATTATGGTACCAAGTACTCTATAAAACCATCAAAACAATAATACTGCAGCAAACGCAACCCCAAATGCAACTCAAACCCACTCATCATCATCCTCCTCCTCCCCTTCTTCCTCCTCGTCCTCTTCCTCCCCCTCCTATCCCTCACCCCTCTCATCATTATCCTCCTCTTCAATCACAAGTTCTTTGAGGGACTGCTGTTCCTCATCATTCTCCTCTTCTTGAACCACAGCAGCACTCTGCTGTCTAGCCCTCAACAGCATTTCTCTGCCTGCCTGACATGGCTGTCCCTCTTTGAGGCAGTAAATGAGCTGGTCCTCACTCCCATCAGCTGCCACCGTCAGCCCACACACCTTGTAGGATACCAGAAAGCAACAATCAGCTATGGTTACTGTTTGCAAAACATGCACACACACACATACACACAGCCAGCCAGCCTACATTGAATGAGTTGATCAGAGTGTTCCAATCCAGAGCTTCCCAGGCTCCCAGGACCCAGTCGACCAGGAGGCGGCGGGAAGGGGCTCTCAGGTTCCCTGACTTGGTGTAGGTCTTGTCTTTGTCACCAGCCATCCAGGTATCATAGTAGTCACGAAGCTGCGATTTGAAAGGGCCATTCCACACAACATCGGGGGCCTGCAGGTACTTTGTGCAACCTCCAGATATAACAGCCATTGTAAGGTTGTAGCCCCTTTTGAGCTCTGCCTTCGTGGCCTCGCTGATATGGCATTGGTACGAGTCCCATGCAAGTAGCCTCAGTCCGAAGTGAAATTTCCCCACTGCCCTCTGGAGCCAATCCTTTGTCAGGTCATCATTAAACCAGCCATTCTTGGAGGAAGCTATGATCACCCCGGGGATGCTCTGCATAGCCTTTACATCACGGACAGCACCTTTAAACACAATGTAAGGCTTCAGCTTTGTCCCGTCTGCTTTGGCTGCAAGATCCACCGTGACGCGTGCCTTCTCGTGGCCGGTGGTTTTGAGACAGATGGAGCGGGCGCCCCTCTCATTGACTGTACTAAAACCAACCATGTCAAACCAGACGGCTGTTTCATCCATGGCGATGATATTCTTGGGCTGGATTTTCTTGGCTTCTATCTGTTTAGTAGAGAAAACGAAGAAGTTGACAATCTTCTCGTCGGGAGCGTCCTTCTGTGTAACAGTTGTTCTCCTCCTGAGGGTAAAGTTGTTCCGACGCAGGAATCGATAAAGCCAGCCACTTGTTGCACCAAACACCACCCCGGTGTCTCTCTTGTCACTCGCGGTGGCATACAACTCCTTAGCCTTCATGCGGATCATTTTGCGGGACACACGGTGGTTCAGTCCACGAACGTGATGTATCCACTGACACAAATTAGCATCGTCGCTCACTTTCTTCCTACCTCCGCCAAATAAGCGAGCCCGTTTTCCATCGATGGCCGACTGAGGTAGTAGATCTCCCTTTTTTTGTTTCCATTTGCGTACACGTTTTGGGTCAACGTTAAACTGCCTGGCCGCTGCCAAACCAGGATTCTGCTCCGCATACTTCGCAACCGCTAGGTTGAACTTTAAGTCAAACTTTCTGTTCTTCTTTCCCCTTAAAGTATTCCCGTCCATCAGTTGTGGTGTACTGCTATACATGGGCTATTATTAGGAAGAGGCGTTTAATTCACAAAATAGGCAGCAAGGACATGGGCGTTTATTTGCCCAAGGGCGTTTACTTGGTAATATACGGTATATTTATACGTTTGTGTGTGTATATATTGTTGCGTTTTGACCAGATCTTCCCCTTTTTGGGAGTTTAAGCTGCTGGTCACACCCAAGTTCTTTCAATGACACATAAGCTGATTTTAAATGAATCCCAGACAGAATAGTTATTTTGACATTTTATTCCAAAGCTTTGGGAGACCAATATATGAACAACACCTTCAAATTGCATCGCCCAAGTTGATCTGACAATACTACCGAAGTCTTGCCTTTTTCCCTACGCCACTAGCCCTCCCTCTCCCCTACAGAGCAAATACACTTATCTTTTGTCTTCCTCAGCTGGAGCCAACCTACATACCAAGCACAAGGTCGTCTACAGTGTACCATCGGTCAGGAGATAGGGAAAAGATAAACAGAGTACAAGATAAACAGAGTACAAGATAGAACACTAGCTATTTCAAATATCACTATGGAACAAAATAAATAACTTTCAGATATGGATATATGTAGATATCTATCTCCGTCAATCCCCCTTCAGATCTTCTAAAAAAGATCTTTAACACAATACAAAACTTCTAAAGCACCTGCCCCACATTAAAGTTTTAGCAAGCTCGCACTAAAATAAAAGCATAGTTACATGGGAGATAGATGGAGGGAGTCCACGTCAAAGTCGCCATGATCAGCGAAGGAAACTAGCATTTCTCGAAAGTCAACACTTTGCTTGACCCCATTCAGAGACATAGCAAACCCAGAAACATACATATATATGTATGTATGTATATATTTATATATGTATGTATATATATATATATATATATACATACGTGTATATATATATATATATATGTGTGTGTGTATGCGGTCCTTGAGTCAAAAAGTTTGGGGACCCCTGGTCTAGACCAGTGTTTTTCAACCTTTTTGAGCCAAGGCACATTTAAAAAAAAAAAAAAAATACGGAGTTACACCACCAGCAGAAAAGGTTAAAAAAAGATGGCCTGAGATCTAATAGTATTCGAGTAAATATGCAATTGAGCACCCTACTCTTGCTCTACTCTTTTGGGAAGACTTTCTAATAGATTGATATATCTGCGTGTGATTTTTGTCCATTCATCCTTAAGCGCTTGAGGCCAGAGGTCACAGATGTTGGACAAAAGGCTGGCATTCTCTGTTCTAGTCCTAAATGTCTTCAATGCATAATACAATGTTTCAGAGTTGAGGTCAAGGCTTTCCAATTCTTTCACACCAGATTGATCCTTGGCTTCTTTATTGACCTTTCTTTGTATATGGTGACAGTCAAACTAATTGATTCATTTTTTCATTCTTTTAACCCCATTTGATTCATTATTTGATTGTGATGTCAGCATGTATGACTTTCTCCACACTATGGTACTAGAACATCATTTGGTGTATTACATGTAATTATTTTCTACTTTATATTTTAATGCAGTGTTTTCCCCCCTACCAGAATGTGCCGCTCTCTTTCCTGGCTGTTAACTTCCATGCTGTTGGTTTACTCGCTGTTTTTTGCATGGCGAGCCAACTTGGACATTAGTAGACCTCTATTGCTTGGTGTGGTAAGAAAGATAATAATAATACAAACAATAACACATAATAATAAATGCATGTTTTGCTTACATTGGATCACTGCTTTAGGTTGAGCGTTTTTGGATCCAGGGTGATGCTGTAGTGTGTGTGCTGGCTGGCCTCGGCTGCAGCCTGATTGTCTCTGGGCTGGAGCGTAGGCTGGGTCACGCAAGGTTGTGGAAAACAACAGGCTGGGTCCTCACCACAGCTCTACTGGCAAACATGGCACACACTAATTACAGGTGAGCACTGTATTTTACCCGCTTGGAAAAAGTCAGAAAATTATGTTGGACAGTTTGCTTTGTCAACACTGTTTTTTCCCCTGTCAACATATTCTGAAATACCGTAGAAATAGCTTCTCACAAAACTTATTTTGTTGCTTTATCAGTTGCTTTCTCAGAAAAGGCATCATTCATTTACAGTGGGTTCAAATCCTGTAGGAATTAGGCAACTTTTAATGTTTTGAACATCCACTTTTTAGCACTCTTGTGTCCCGAGTTACTCCAAAAGAGAAAAGTTAAAATAAAAGAAAGGGGAATAAAAAGTACGCTTTCATACCTTCTCAAATCCTCGTGCATAACTTTTTCCTGAGTCAACCTGATTTGTTTCTTCTCTGTGCTTCCGACCGGCGATATGAACGTGTCAGGTTTTCTCTGTGCTCACCCCGTGGTAGAGGCTGAAGAGAGACACGGTTAGCACATAGATTCCACTCGCTGAGCTCAGCCTTAGATGTTAGCTGTCCGAGAAGGCAGATTACACTAGTGAGGTGCAGGGGAGTTCCAGACAGCCATCACTGAGCAGCTTTGATCAAGAGGAGAGCATGGCCCGTGCTGTCACACCCATCACACCTGTCTGCTCACGATTAGATAGGCAGCCGTAGCACGTTGCACAGGCGGAGGGGCGGGGGCACTGACAACTTACCCTCAGAGCACCTTGTAAGCGCACTCACCAGTAAACACACTCTCTCGCACACTATTTGGAAGGGAAGTGAGGATGCACTCTTAGCCTTTCTTAAACGCAAGTAAACACATCTGCTTTTTTTCTTGTGTTGATAATCTTAGGGAATGTGATCAGAGCAAAAACAGTGTGGTGGAACGGTTCGGCATGGAGCTTTTAGCTTCCTTCTCAGCAGACGCCATCATCCTGACCAGGGGTGATCTGCCTGGGAACTCCCTCCGCTACCTGCACTACTGTCTTGATGTACGGCCTGATGTGCGACTTGTGGACCAAGAGGTCAGAACCTCGCCTAGTATGCAATGTGCACATTCAAAGGTCATGCCGTTCCTCTCTCTTATGTTGTCTAATGTAAAAGAATGTCACTAAATGCCCCCCACCCCCTTTTTATTTGTTATACTAGGGCTGTAAAAATAACAAGTTAACTCATGTGATTAATCACAAAAATAATGCAAATTGCATTAATCTTGTATACACACAGATTATCCACACAATTTATTTTTTTAATACATGGTCCTTTACGTTTACAGCAAATGGTCACCTGAAAGGTGGCACGGTTTGTTGTGATCAGGTTTCTGCATACATAAGTGCCAAGATGAGTGAGGAGACTCCGACTGGTGTACTTGCTGGCAAATTGTACTTTAAGATACACCCTCACTGGACTTAATAATATAATTATTTTGCCAAGTTCTAAGCAAATACATGATGTACACGACTTGTCCAGTGTGTACCCTGCCTTCTGCCTGAGTGCAGCTGAGATAGGCAAATCCAAGAGGGACAAGCGTTAGGAAATAAATGGATGGATTTTAATAAAAATTCCCACATGGCATTCTGGCAGTAAAATGTACTTGTGTCTAAATATTGGGGTCCTTTTTAAAGTAACTTAAATTATACTAGCAAGTAATAACCTGTGATTAATCCTTTTTAATCCAAATTCAAAAGTGTGATGTATGTAATTTGAACAAATCATTTTTACCTTAATTTTTTTGTCAAATATGAATTAATACTTAACTGTATTCGTCAACTGTCAACTCTGACTTAAATGCATTCATTATGATATACAACTTACAGAATTTCTCCCTTTTTTAGTTGAGTTACCAATGTTTTTAATGTTGATTTGTTTTTGTTTTTAGGATTTTTAACAAGTGCCAAAACCATGTATAGAAAACCTTTTTTACATTGTGGTCTTTCTTCTGTTCAGATGATGACATACACATGGTATGTGGCAAAGCTAGGGCATCACCACCCCGGTGTCCACTTTCCTGGCCGCCAGTGGGACCCGGTCCACTCCAAGGAGAAAGACACCTTCAGTCTGGAGCAGTTTTTGTCCAGCAACTCCCAGTGAGTTAAAATCAAGTGGATGATCTAATAAAGCAGAGTTGACCTGGTGGAAAGTGCAGGGTGAAGATAAGCCCAATGATACATTAAGTCCGTAAAGGGACTTTAGTGATTCACTAAAGTCGACTAATCTGCTTGATTTTGTTAAATAGCCTCAAGTGGATTCTTTACTCCCCCCTGTTCTAGAACTGGATAGAATCCTGTTAATACCAAGTCCACCAGGGGGCAGTGTTTGCTAGGCAAAAAAATGTCAGTAGGGCAACACCGAGCTATGGGACAAATCTCAGTACCCAATTGTTTTAAAGACCCATTAGGGCATACTTGAAACCACTGGATTTAAATTACCCTCCATATGTGACCTGTGATGATAGAGAGAAAGGGGATTATGTTAAATGTCTGACATGGAATCTTTTTTGGCTTTCTGCAGTAGGGATGTGTTTGCCTGTATTGGGCTGTCTGATGGAGACCAGAGCTGGGAGCAAAACTTCTCCACCTGGCCGTTTGGAGTGTGTGACTTTTTGGTGCCTGCTTTAAGGCAGTTTCACCCAAAAGAGTGGGCCAGTCACACACGCAGTCTTTATAACTGGAGCAAACCACACAACAGGTACCATCTGACCATCTGACCTCACCATTAAATAAACCTGGAGTATATAAGGAGTTCCAATATATTTAGCAATATCAAATATATTCCTGTTACAAAGATAAAAATTCTGGAGCATTAACGGAACTATAATACAGTATGTTGGTGTGGACCTGCACTGCACCAAACAGAGCTGTGAGATGCACTTCCACCAAAATCTACGACTAGAATAACAACTTGCTAATTTAATGCCAACAGGTTCAATCACAACTTTATTGTTTTCCAAATAGTGTGTTTGGCATAATTGAGTACACCTCATTTGAAATATACGACTCAATTTATGTATGAGATCACTTCAATGTAACTTGAGTTTATCACACATGTATTTCATTAAAATAAGTAAGTACATGGTGCAAGATATCAATAATTTACTATACTTATATACCCCAATAATCTTACATTATTTTGTTTAAGATTGCTCAAAATGGCCTTTTTTAAAACAAGAGTTTAGCTATTTTTGTGTAGTTTCCCACAAAAAATGTAGACTAAAATAATAAAATAAAAATAAGAGACAGACACATCTCATACATTTGAATCTCCATTGTGTATTTTATCACTATTGCTTTCTATTCAGGCAGAATAGTAAACGCTTTATATACTATTGATTTTAAAAAAAAAAAAAAAAAATCTGATCTGAATGCTTTCTCCCTCTTCCTCTTGTCTCGGTGCTCCTCGGTCGTCCTCATGGAGCTTGGCTGTGCTGTGTTTTCCATGCTGTGATCCGCTTTCTTTGTGAATTCAAGCAGAGCAAGACATTAGGCTCTCAGCCATTTGAAATGAGAGCGGAGATGGAAAATAATGAGTTTCATTTTGCGTTTTGTCAATAACTGTGTCAAAAGTGGAATTAGTCAGAGCTACATATTCTGTTGCTGTTGCCAGCAGCCCCTCATTCACTCAGATATCCACGGCTGAATAGTGTGACATTATTTCCCGCACTCTCACGACAAGCGTGTCCGCTGATGCCCACCAGCCATATATTAGCACAGAGACCCCTGCTAAAATATTCTTTTGAAGATGAGGTCAAGTGGTTACAATCTCCCAAGTGAAAAAAAAGGCGAATGTGGTTTTACTCCATGTCTAATGTGCAGGCTGGTATTATTGCTCTGTCACTTAAAGTTTATGCAGACAACATTGATGTTTAACAAACCCAGCACGAGTCCAATGGAACAATATATTCACATTTGTAGTGCTTTAGAGTTAATACAAGCAACTGCCTGAATCTGTTTGGATACACTTTTTTTTCTTCCATATGTGAACAGTTTCCATCTCGCATCATGGGAGCGTGTGGCGAACGAGGAGATGTGGCAAGCCAGGTAAAATCTAATTTGAACTGCTTGTATGCACTTACCGATACATAAGCTACAGTACACACCTTCCCCATAAACCAGTACAGTGTGGTCGAAGGTTTACAGTATGTCTGCATTCTGTTTTCTGCGGCTGGATCTCCATAAATCACTCCACTGAAGTGGTGTGTCTGAGAGCGTGGCTGATCCATTCATTCAACACGTATAACGCTGAGCCTGTACATTCTGTTTCAGAATGAAGACTCCTTTCTTTCTGTTTGACCTGGCGGAGAGGCTGCAGGGAGAGGGCAAAGCTGACCTCTTTGAGCTGTCTTACTTTGTGAGTCAACATAACTTATATATTTGTTTTTATTATAAAAGCAGATATTTTAAGTATTTCAAAATATGTGCCATTTGAAAATAAATAAATTGTGTCTAATTTTCCGTTTACATGCTTCCGCACAGCTGTATAAGGAACTTGTTGAGGTCCACTCCAACTACCCTCCAAACTGGGACAAGAACCTGGCGCTGGCCTGTGAGAGGCTTCTTCGCTCAGGTCACCAGGGCCACAGTCCAGACAGCCTGCTGACCTGCAGCGTCCAACACTTTAGCCTGTACTTGGACAAGGATCCCACAGATCCGCAGGCACCCGCCATACGCTCGGCCGTTGCCCACCTGCTGAAGGAGAGAGACTGGCACCGCCAGCGCCTCAAGCAAACCACGTGACAGGTTTTTACATAGACCTATGTGGGGGGTGATATGCAGAAATGGTTATGTTATGTCAGTAATGTAGTGGTGTTGATGAAGGCTGCATTGCCACGCTGGACTTAGCAAACAGGACTTGGCCCATACTTGTGCTGGACTCAAGCAAGCCCCGGATGACCCCAACAAAGCTGCCTGTGCACCCATTTAGACTCTCACATTTGATTGCTTTATCATTACATCTTCTTTTCCACCCCCTCCCTACCCATGCAGCTTTTAATGTACTGATTATTTTTGCCTTGGCCGCCGCACCATTTCTCTCTTTTTTTTTTCTCACATTAGGAAGACAAGATTGAGGGAAACCCAATTTAGGGGCAGAAATGGAGGATTAGAGCAGCTGTTTAATCTAGGACAGACTTGCACTGTGCCACCCAGTCCACTCTACATGCCGAGTGCTTGCCACCCATCCCCTGTCCATCAATCAGTCTATCTTAGATGGTCTTTTAAATGTTTTAAACTAATGGATTCGATTAGGTCCCCCATCCCTTTTTCTCTTCCAAGAGTCCTGTAATCCTCCACGGATTTAACTGAAATATAAAATGTCACAATGCCAAAGACCCTTTTAAAGGTGTGTATATGCGTGCACAAATGTGTCTATTCTCTCTTGAATCATACACACATGTTCCAGACACGTAGTGTAGAACCTGTCAGTGAATGGATCGGCCATCTCTAATTATCTGTAAAGTTGTGCAAAGTTCACATGTACACTTAACCGGGAAGATAGCTGAACACTGGACAGAGAGAGAGACAAGTCACTTTGGACCTTGTGGTCCCAAACTCTATTTTTGTTGTTTAATAAATACATTGGGACTACATAAGAGTTCCTTTCATTTTACCACTGGGATTTCAAACATCGCAATTATGACTACCCACAGAGGGCCGCTTGGAACCTTAAACAAATATGAATATAAATGTAACAATAGCTTTGTTACACAATGTACATAGGCAACTCTTTTTTATTATTTTGTTTATAACAGATTAATGGATAACTTGCTTTAAAATTGTAAGTCAAGGTGACAAGCTAATATTCAAAGGGGACTTTTTGGGAATTTTGCCTATCATTCACAGTTATTTTATTTTTTTTAGAATTCAAACGATTATAAAGAAACGCATGGAAGATGCGGAAAATGGGAGTCACCATTTTAGCCTTCAAAGTCCTCTAAAACAACTTAAAAAGCCTCCATTAATGTTTTGTATACAAACCGCGTTTCCATATGAGTTGGGAAATTGTGTTAGATGTAACTATAAACAAAATGCAATGATTTGCAAATCCTTTTCAACCCATATTCAATTGAATGCACTACAAAGACAAGATATTTGATGTTCAAACTCATACATTTTATTTTTTTTTGCAAATAATAATTAACTTGGAATTTCATGGATGCAACACGTGACAAAGTAGTTGGGAAAGGGCATGTTCACCACTGTGTTACATCACCTTTTCTTTTAACAACACTCAATAAACGTTTGGGAACTGAGAAAACTAATTGTTGAAGCTTTGAAAGAGGAATCATTTCCCATTTTTGTTTTATGTAGAGCTTCAGTCGTTCAACAGTCCAATGTCTCCGCTGTCGTATTTTACGCTTCATAAGGCGCCACACATTTTCGATGGTGGACAGGTCTGGACTGCCGGCAAATTCTAAAATTAATGATTATTTGCAAAAATAAAATGTTTATCAGTTTGAACATCATATATATTGTCTTTGTAGCATATTCAACTGAATATGGGTTGAAAATTATTTGCATATCACTGTATTCAGTTACATCCAACACAATTTCCCAACTCATATGGAAACAGGGTTTGCACATGCTGCAAGTGTATATACACTACTGTGTATATATATATATATATATATATATATATATATATATATATATATATATATATATATGATGTTCAAACTGATAAACATTTTATATATATATATTATATATATATATATATACACATATATATTTACATACACACATTTAACACAATTTCCCAACTCATATGGAAACAGGTTTTGTACATGCTGCAAGTGTGTATATGTATGTATATATATATATATATATATACTGTATATATATACAAACCCCGTTTCCATATGAGTTGGGAAATTGTGTGAGATGTAAATATAAACGGAATACAATGATTTGCAAATCATTTTCAACCCATATTCAGTTGAATATGCTACAAAGACAACATATTTGATGTTCAAACTGATAAACATTTTTTTTTTGTTGCAAATAATCATTAACTTTAGAACTTGATGCCAGCAACACATGACAAAGAAGTTGGGAAAGGTGGCAATAAATACTGATAAAGTTGAGGAATGCTCATCAAACATTTTTTTGGAACATCCCACAGGTGTGCAGGCTAATTGGGAACAGGTGGGTTCCATGATTGGGTTTAAAAGCAGCTTCCATGAAATGTTAAGTAATTCACAAACAAGGATTGGGCGAGGGTCTCCACTTTGTAAGCAAATTGTCGAACAGTTATAGAACAACATTTCTCAACGAGCTATTTAGAATTTAGGGATTTTACCATCTACGGTCTGTAAAATCATCAAAAATTTCAGAGAATCTGGAGAAATCACTGCACATAAGCAATGATATTACGGACTTTTGATCCCTCAGGCGGTACTGCATCAAAAACCGACATCAGTGTGTAAAGGATATCACTACATGGGCTCAGGAACACTTGATAAAACCACTGTCAGTAAGTTGGTACAGTAGAGTTGGTCGCTACATCTGTAAGTGCAAGTTAAAACTCTACTATGCAAAGCCAAACCCATTTATCAACAATATCCTTAAACGCCGCCAGGTTGGCTGGGCCCGAGATCACCTAAGATGGACTGATGCAAAGTGGAAAGGTGTTCTGTGGTCTGACGATTCCACATTTCAAATTATATTTGGAAACAGAGGACGTGGCGTCCTCCAGAACGAAGAGGAAAATAACCATTCGGATTGTTATAGGCGCTAAGTTCAAAAGCCAGCATCTGTGATGGTATGGGGGTGTATTAGTGCCCAACGTTATTTCAGTGAGACAATGCCAAGCCACGTGTTACAACAGTGTGGCTTCGTAAAAAAAGGGTGCGGGTACTTTCCTGGTCCGCTTGCAGTCCAGACCTGTCTGCCATCGAAAATGTGTGGCACATTATGAAGCTTAAAATACGACAGCGGAGACCCCGGACTGTTGAACGACTGAAGCTCTACATAAAACAAGAATGGGAAATAATTCCGCTTTCAAAGCTTCAACAATTAGTTTCCTCAGTTCCCAAACGTTTATTGAGTGTTGTTAAAAGAAAAGGTGATGTAACACAGTGGTGAACATGCCCTTTCTTAACTACTTTGGCACATGTTGCAGCTATGAAATTCCAGCTACGGTCCGTAAAATCATCAAAAGGTTCGGAGAATCTGGAGAAATCACTGCACGCAAGCAATGATATTACGGACCTTTGATCCCTGAAGCGGTACTCCATCAAAAACCGACATCAGTGTGTAAAGGATATCACCACCTGGGCTCAAGAACACTTCATAAAACCGCTGTCAGTGACTACAGTTGGTCGCTACATCTGTAAGTGCAAGTTAAAACTCTACTATGCAAAGGCAAACCCATTTATCAACAACACCCTGACACGCCCTCATATGCAGTCCTCTCCAAGGTTTCTCATAGTCATCATTGTCACTGTCACCGACGTCCCACTGTGGTGAGTTTTCCTTGCCTGTACCAAGGATGTCGTTGTGGTTTGTGCAGCCCTTTGAGACACTAGTGATTTAGGGCTATATAAATAAACATTGATTGATTGATTGCACGACTAAACTTGGGGTGCACCATCAAGCATGGAGTGATGGTTTAATTACTTATAAACGCATGCTTACCTTAGCTAAAGCTAAATATTACTCAAATCTCATCCACCTTAATAAAAACGATCCTAAGTTTTTGTTTAGTACGGTAGCATCGCTAACATAACAAGGGACTCCTTCCAGTAGTTCCACCCACTCAGCTGATGACTTTATGCAATTCTTTAATAAGAAAATTGAAGTCATTAGAAAGGAGATTAAAGACAATGCGTCCCAGCTACAACTGGGTTCTATTAACACAGATACGACTGTATATACGGCGGATACTGCAAATATCCAAAATAGTTTTTCTTGTTTTGATGAAATAACATTAGAAAAATTGTTACAATGTGTAAATGGAATAAAACAAACAACATGTTTACTTGACCCTCTTCCTGGGAAACTGATCAAGGAGCTCTTTGTATTATTAGGTCCATCAGTGCTAAATATTATAAACTTATCACTTTCCTCTGGCACTGTTCCCCTACCATTCAAAAAAGCGGTTTTTCGTCCTCTCCTTAAAAGACCTAACCTCGATCCTGACCTCATGGTAAACCTTCTCACCTTCCCTTTATTTAAAAAATCCTCGAAAAAATTGTAGCAGAGCAGCTAAATGAACAATTAGCGTCTTACAATCTATGTGAAACCTTTCAATCCGGTTTCAGGGCAAATCACTCTACGGAGACAGCCCTCGCAAAAATGACTAATGATCTATTGCTAACAATGGATTCTGATGTGTCATATTCCTGCTCTTGATCTTAGCGCTGCTTTTGATACCGTCGATCATAATATTTTATTAGTGGGTATCAAAACACTAATTGGTATGTCAGACTTAGCCCTGTCTTGGTTTAACTCTTATCTTACTGATAGGATGCAGTGCGTCTCCCATAACAGTATGACCTCGGACTACGTTAAGGTAACGTGTGGAGTTCCCCAGGGTTCGGTCCTTGGCCCTGCACTCTTCAGCAGCTACATGCTGCCGCTAGGTGACATCATACGCAAAAACGGTGTTAGCTTTCACTGTTATGCTGATGACACCCAACTCTACATGCCCCTAAAGCTGATCAACACGCCGGATTGTTGTCAGCCGGAGGCGTGTCTTAATGAAATTAAACAATGGATGTCCGCTAACTTTTTGCAACTCAACGCCAAGAAAACGGAAATGCTGATTATCGGTCCTGCTAGACACCGACCTCTATTTAATAATACAACTTTAACATTTGACAACGAAACAATTAAACAAGGTGACTCGGTAAAAAATCTGGGTATTATCTTCGATCCAACTCTCTCCTCTGAGCCACACATTAAAAGCGTTACTAAAACGGCCTTCTTTCATCTCCGTAATATCGCTAAAATTTGTTCCATTTTGTCCACTAACGACGCTGAGATCATTTTCCATGCGTTTGTTACGTCCCGTCTCGATTACTGTAACGTATTATTTTCGGGTCTCCCCATGTCTAGCATTAAAAGATTACAGTTGGTACAGAATGCGGCTGCTAGACTTTTGACAAGAACAACAAAGTTTGATCACATCACGCCTGTACTGGCTCACCTGCACTGGCTTCCTGTGCACTTAAGATGTGACTTTAAGGTTTTACTACTTACGTATAAAATACTACATGGTCTAGCTCCAGCCTATCTTGCCGATTGTATTGTACCATATGTCCCGGCAAGAAATCTGCGTTCAAAGGACTCCGGCTTATTAGTGATTCCCAGAGCCCAAAAAAAGTCTGCGGGCTATAGAGCGTTTTCCGTTCGGGCTCCAGTACTCTGGAATGCCCTCCCGGTAACAGTTCGAGATGCTACCTCAGTAGAAGCATTTAAGTCTCACCATAAAACTCATTTGTATACTCTAGCCTTTAAATAGACTCCCTTTTTAGACCAGTTGATCTGCCGTTTCTTTTCTTTTTCTCCTCTGTCCCACTCCCCCTTGTGGAGGGGGTCCGGTCCGGTGGCCATGGATGACGAACTGGCCGTCCTGAGTCGGGACCCAGGATGGACCGCTCGCCTGTGTCTCGGCTGAGACATTTCTGCGCCGCTGATCCGCCTCCGCTTGGGGTGGTTTCCTGCTGGGTCCACTGTGGACGGAACTCTCTCTGTTGTGTTGGATCCACTTTGAACTGGACTCTCACGGTTGTGTTGGATCCACAATGGATTGAACTTTCACAGTATCATGTTTGACCCGCTCGACAACCATTGCTTTCGGTTCCCCTAGGGAGGGGGGGTAACCCACATATGCGGTCCTCTCCAAGGTTTCTCATAGTCATCATTGTCACCGACGTCCCACTGGGTGTGAGTTTTCCTTGCCCTTATGTGGGCTCTACCGAGAATGTCGTTGTGGTTTGTGTTGTGGTTTGTGCAGCCCTTTGAGACATTAGTGATTTAGGGCTATATAAATAATCATTGATTGATTGATATATATATATATATATATATATATATATATATATATTAATATATATATATATATATATATATATATATATATGTGTATGTATGTGTATATATATACATATATGTATGTATGTATGTGTATATATATATATATATCCATCCATCCATCCATTTTCTACCGCTTATTCCCTTTCGGGGTTGCGGGGGGCACTGGCGCCTATCTCAGCTATAATCGGGCGGAAGGCAGGGTACACCCTGGACAAGTCGCCACCTCATCGCAGGGATAACACAGATAGATAGACAACATTCACACTCACATTCACACACTAGGGCCAATTTAGTGTTGCCAATCAACCTATCCCCAGCTGCATGTCTTTGGAAGTGGGGGGAAGCCGGAGTACCCGGAGGGAACCCACGCTTTCACGGGGAGAACATGCAAACTCCACACAGAAAGATCCCGAGCCTGGATTTGAACCCAGGACTGCAAGAACTTCGTACTGTGAGGCAGACGCACTAACCCCTCTGCCACATATGTATATATATATATATATATATATATATATATATATATATATATATATATATATATATATATATATGTATATATATATATATATATATATATATATATATATATATATACACACACACAATGCAATAGACAAGTTCTTAGCAAAATGTAATATGTAAAATATTTACCGTATCTTGGTCATTTTAAGCATTTCATCAGTGCAATAGCAATGCACTTCCGACTCCTAGTAACAAATGTGTGTTCCTAATCCTGTAAACAGGAATGTGTTTAAATCATGGAAGTCTTGGTAACAGACAACAAAGATGACTATTTTTGGACAAATGAAGATTCACAACCTCATTATTTTGAAGCTGAATATACAGAAGGAGAACTGATGCTTCTAGAAAGGAGCACAAAGAAAGGGTGACACATTGGAGAAGACGGGATAGTCAGGTTGACGTGACTCTGAAGCTGTAAATGTGGAACTTGGATCCTTGCTATTTCGACATAAATGGCACGCTTACCCAAAATAAACCGGAAAAAACGTACCCACCTGGCTGGACCAAACACACAACTGTCCATCAAGTGATTCAACATAATATTGATCTTGACACACGGAGTACATTAAGCATGTTTTTACAACTACAAACGCTGTCGAGCTTGCTATGTACAGAAAAAAAATTCAATAATACTTTACAGAAATTACTTTACTGTAATATGATTGTTCATATTTTTCAGTCTGTACAAATTGATGTCCTATCGCATGGTGTTGTGCATTACAAACTCAAACTCGATTCGGGTGTTGACGAAGCAGCTAGCTTATCTCTTGCCGTAGCTAGCTCATGGTTAATACCGATGAATTCCGATGTGTTTCTGCTCTGGAAAAATAGTTTGTCAGTGTTTGCTCTTACAATAACAACGTCGCCACTGCTTGGTTATACAGGCTACGGGACGTAAATTAAGTATTGTTGGCGGTTTTTGAATGCATTTTTTAAGTGATTTATTGGTAAAATTGATTGCTTCCATTAGCTCCATTGCTTTCCACCTAGTATGAACCACTTTCTACATGTTAGACTGCGTTTAAGTGTTGAACAATACATTTTTCTGGCAAAATTAAAATAATAGCTTTTCGAAGGCCGGGCCTTGAGTCCTGTTCCCTACCACATCCACAACCACACAAGTTGAATGTTACAATTTGTGAGGTGTGTTGTCTTACACCCTCTTTTCGTTTTCACTTTACTTGTCTCCCGTCCGCTGTCGCCTTGTCTCCCCCAAACCCCTCTTCTGCTCTCCTGTCCCCGCTTTCTCTGAGAGGCACTTGCCCACCCTAAATCAGCAGGCTGCTGAGGATTGTGGGAACCCGTGGAATCTCCGTGACCGAGGATGCAGGCGGGGAGCCGCGACAATGCTGGAATGTGGGGCGTCTGAGGAGATAAGAGCTCTGTGAGCCCAGCCAGGGAGAGCGCAGGGATGGGGCAAGGATGGAGAGGGGGGAACGGGAGGCAGTGAGACAGGGACACGAAGCGCAGCAGGTCCACAAATGAGGAAGCAGAAAGACAACAGCATAAACAGCCAGAGAGTAAGACAGTGTGAGAGAGTGGCGTGGGGGGTGGGGGATAGGGCGGTGGTGGGGGGGGGGGGGGGGGGGGGGTATACACTCCGGAGATGGGAAGCCAGACTTATTCCTCTTTGCATTTCATTTACATCCCTGGCCGTATCGACCAATCGGATTGGGAGCAAAGCCCAGGGCTTAGGAGGGGAATAAAAAGACAAAATGTCTTTGCTGCTCTCATCCCTCCCTGATAATACCCTCTCTGTTTTTTCTTTTCTCTTTTTTCCTCCCCTCTATAAGTAGATACTGTCCGAAATGCCAGCAGAAAAGCGACACCTCCGCTTGCTGTGTATCTCAGATAGACTGAGCGGGGAGCAGGGGCTGAAAAGACAGCTTTAGCAAGCGGGCCTATCTCCTCTCCTCTCTCCGGCTGCATGCAAGCTGGGAGTGGAGGGAGGCGGCGGCTTGGGACATGGCGGCTAGTGTTTGGGAAGAGAATAGAGTGTGTGAGAGGCATGATATACGGAGCTGGCCGCAGTTTTCGCGGAATCACACACTCTGGAAAAACTTTGCACGCAGATCCCATTTTTAACCATGAGAAACCTGTTTCAACGGTGCTTAGCACGGCGCCACCTATCTCTTTGCTGGATGCCAACTTCTGCCACCAAACTTCCACACACATTCTTTGTTGTTGCTCAAGTGAGAGCAACTAAGTTGCTGCTTTGACTGAAACTATTCAGGAGGACTAACTTCACATGATAAAAACTACAGGGATATAATATAGGCGGGGCAAGTGTATTTATAGAGGAAAAATGTGCACGCAAGGCATTCCAAATGCTTGACAGGTGTATGCAAATTACAACAAGGCAAATATAATTATGAATTAAAAAAAATAATAACAACAAACATGAATCATAATCATTATAAAAGTAATCGTGAATTAATTCAATTAAAATCAAAGAGTATGTATAAAATACTGCCCAGTTAAATACAAGTGTTTTCTGCCTGGATTTAAACATAGCCAACATTGAGGCCTGTCTCACATCTTCTGAAAGACGTCCAGATTTTAAGAGCATAAAACTTAAATGCAGTCGCACCATGTTTAGTCCTGATTCTGGGGATGAGCAGGAGACCCCTGCCTGATGTTTTCAGAGCCCGAGATGGTTCATATGGCTCTGACTCACGTCAGAGTTGTACACAAGACTTGTACACAAGCAGAGCTGTTTCAGGTATATTCTTTAAACATGAAGGCAGTGCAGTGATCTAAGCACTGGACTCATTTGTTTCCTGGTTCTAGTCAGGACTTGAGCAAAAGCATTTTGGTTGTACAGCTCATTTAGAGAGTCCATTGAGAAGGTCATTGCAGTAGTCTTGCCTGCTGTAAACATGAATCATAGTCTTTCCAAGTCTGCTTTATCGAAACCCCGTTTCCATATGAGTTGGGAAATTGTGTTAGATGTAAATATAAACGGAATACAATGATTTGCAAATCATTTTCAATCCATATTCAGTTGAATATGCTACAAAGACAACATATTTGATGTTCAAACTGATAAACATTTTTTTTTGTGTGCAAATAATCATTAACTTTAGAATTTGGTGCCAGCAACACGTGACAAAGAAGTTGGGAAAGGTGGCCAAAAATACTGATAAAGTTGAAGAATGCTCATCAAACACTTATATGGAACATCCCACAGGTGTGCACGCTAATTGGGAACAGTTTGGTGCCATGATTGGGTATAAAAGCAGCTTCCATGAAATGCTAAGTTATTCACAAACAAGGATGGGGCGAGGGTCACCAATTTGTAAGCACATTATCAGACAGTTTTAGAACAACATTTCTCAACGAGCCATTGCAAGGAATTTAGGGATTTTACCATCTACGGTCCGTAAAATCATCAAAAGGTTCGGAGAATCTGGAGAAATCACTGCACGTAAGCGATGATATTACGGACATTTGATCCCTCAGGCGGTATTGCATTAAAAACCGACATCAGTGTGTAAAAGATATCACCACATGAGCTCAGGAACACTTCATAAAACCACTGTCAGTAACTACAGTTGGTCGCTACATCTCTAAGTGCAAGTTAAAACTCTACTAGATAGATAGATAGTACTTTATTGATTCCTTCAGGAGAGTTCCTTCAGGAAAATGACTATGCTAAGCCAAAACCATTTGCCAACAACACCCAGAAACGCCGCTGGCTTCGCTGGGCCCGAGCTCATCTAAAATGGATTGATGCAAAGTGGAAAGGTGTTCTGTGGTCTGACGAGTCCACATTTCAAATTATAATTGGAAACAGAGGACGTGGTGTCCTCCAGATCAAAGAGGAAAATAACCATTCGGATTGTTATAGGTGCAAAGTTCCACAACCAGCATCTGTGATGGTATGGGCGTGTATTAGTGCCCAAGGCATGGGTAACTTAGACATCTGTGAAGGCACCATTAATGCTGAAAGGTCCATACAGGTTTTGGAGCAACATACGTTGTCATCCAAGCAACGTTATCATGGATGCCCCTGCTTATTTCAGCAAGACAATGCCAAGCCACGTGTTACAACAGCGTGGCTTCATAGTAAAAGAGTGCGGGTACTTTCCTGGCCCGCCTGCAGTCCAGACCTGACTCCCATCAAAAATGTGTGGCGCACTATGAGGCATAAAATACGACAGCGGAGATCCCGGACTCTTGAACGACTGAAGCTCTACATAAAACAAGAATGGGAAATAATTCCACTTTCAAAGCTTCAACAAATAGTTTCCTCAGTTCCCAAACGTTTATTGAGTGTTGTTAAAAGATAAGGTGATGTAACACAGTGGTGAACATGTCCTTTCCCAACTACTTTGGCATGTGTTGCAGCCATGAAATTGTAAGTTAATTATTATTTGCAAAAAAAAAAATAGTTTATCAGTTTGAACATCAGATATCTTGTCTTTGTAGTGCATTCAACTGAATATGGGTTGAAAGGGATTTGCAAATCACCCAAAAGGGAATAAGCGGTAGGAAATGGATGGATGGACTTATTTCGTTTATATTTACATCCAACGCAATTTCCCAACTCATATGGAAACGGGGTTTGTACCATGATTCCTTTGATTCTTTCATTTTTAGGTGGTAATATGTTGCTGATATTATTGACTTAATGTGACAGTTAAAGTTCAAGTCTGAGTTCATCATGACCCTTAGATTCCTAAACTGATTATTAGCTTTCAAAGAGACAGTCTGATAAGGTGAATGATACGCTTGTAAACAAAATTCTTCAACTCCCACACAATTTTGGTGTTTTAGCAAGTTGGACATTTATTCCGTATTTTGTTTTAGTCATATCAAATAAAGATGTGTCAAATAGACAAATGCAACTTAAATTGTAACACTATATTTTACAAAATACCAAAAAAGGACATTTTTCTTAATATCTCATTGACAAAATTATTCAACCCCCTAGTTACAGTACATGCATCTTTAGTACTTAGTAGAACACCCTTTGGCAGTAATTACATCCTTCAAACGTGATACATAACTGGACACAAGCTTCTTGCAACGATCTACAGGTATTTTAGCCCATTCCTCTTGGGCAAAGGCCTCCAGTTCATTCATATTCTTGGGCTTGCGTGCTGCAACTGCCTTCTTCAAGTCCCACCACAGGTTTTCTATAGGATTTAGGTCTGGCGACTGTGAAGGCCACTCCAGAGTCTTCCAGCCCTTCTTCTGCAACCACTCTTATGTTGATTTGGAGGTATGCTTGGGATCGTTGTCCTGTTGGAAGGTCCAACGTCTCCCAAGCCTCAGCTTGATTATCACAGAGGAAGAGGGATGACGGGGTGGGGCGTAGCACGGGCTCTCCGGACTGAACTCGTCCTCCTCCTCGACCACCTTCCATGCTTTCAGGAGGTTGAGATGGTAAATTTGGGTGTCTCCGCCCCGGTCTGAGCACCAGACCTCATAGTCCAGATCGCTCACTCGTCATGTGACCACGAAGGGTCCTTGCCACTTGGCGAGTAATGTCGAGCTGGACGTCGGGAGGAATACAAGCCCTTTTTCTACCGGTGAAAATTTCCTTAGCTGCGTCCCCCTGTTATACAAGCGCTGCTGACGTTCCTAGGCCAGGAGCAAATTCCCGCGTGACAAGTGCCCCACCGTGTGGAGTTTTGCTCTCAGGTTCATTATGTATTGAATTTAATTTGTGCTGGGGCTTCGACCTTCCTCCCTTCTTTAATTGTGTCCAAAACCCTTACTGCCGAACAACAATTCAAAAGGAGAAAACCCTGTGGAGGCCTGGGGTACCTCCCGCATTGCAAGCAGTAGGGGATCCAACCATTAATCCCAATTTGATTTGTCCTTGTGCGTAAATTTACGGATCATGGTTTTCAGTGTCTTATTCAGCCGCTCCAGTAGTCCGTTGGTTTGCCGGTGGTAGACGCTGGTTCGGAAAGCCTTAATTCCCAATAATCCGTCCAGTTACTTTATCGTGCGTGACAAAAAGGACGTGCCCTGGTCAGTCATAATATCTTTCAGGATTTTGACTCGGGAGATGACCTGAAACAGCGCATGTGCTACACTCTTTGCAGAGATGGAACGCAGCAGCACTGCTTTGGGATAACAAGTTGCGTAATCCACCATGACTAGCGCAAAACAATATCCCTGTGTGCTTGGGTGGAATGGTCCGATGAGGTCCATGCCAATCCTTTCAAATGGGACCTCCATGAGTGGTAATTGGCGCAAGGGCGCCTTGGGGGTGGCCGCAGAATTGACTAGCTGGCAGTCCGGGCAGGCAGCACACCAGCAGTGCACGTCTGCCCGGCAAATAGAACCGGACCATTACCAGATTGACTGTTTTGTCATACTCTATGTGGCAAGCACTGGGGTTGAAGTGCGCCACCTGGAAAATCATTTCCCGACGGCGTTTCGGCACCAACAACTGGGTGATTTCTTCTCCTATCTGAGTGTCACGACACACTCAGTATAATCTGTCCCTGATTAATGCAAAGTGCAGGAATACCCCCGCTATTCTCGGGTGCACCCGCTGACCGTCAATTGATATCACTTGGTCCCAGGCCGAGCGCAAATGTCATCCAGCCACTGCTCAAGGGGGAAGTCCTCCTCAGGGTGCCATTGGGGGCGTCCCGCGAAGCCCCCGCCGATTCCCCCTCGGCAGCGCCGGATGACCTTGCGTCGCCGCTGAGAACAGCGCAGATATCCCATTTCCCCACCGGCAGTGACTGCACCCCTGCGCAGTGTTTCACTAATTCATGAAACCCCGCCCAATTAGTTCCTAGAATTAAGGGGTGCGTGAGGTGCGCACTTACA
Organism: Nerophis ophidion; assembly: GCF_033978795.1. Classification (NCBI taxonomy): domain Eukaryota; kingdom Metazoa; phylum Chordata; class Actinopteri; order Syngnathiformes; family Syngnathidae; genus Nerophis; species Nerophis ophidion. Next base: position 44,062,140 of record NC_084613.1, read on the forward strand.
GCAACATCGACACTATATTTTCGCTTATTGCACCAAATTTCTACTTGCACCACAGGGTACATGTGCACATCCCCATGAACACATTTGATTTTCACCTGTACTGCCTGCTTCAAAGCCCCGGGTCAAACCAGGTTCTGGTGGATCATGGACTGCTCAAAGCCCGAACCCGCTGCCTGGTATATACTTCCTTGTGCCTTTACCGGGACGCAATACGTCTCCCGGGTCAGGGGAGGGCGCTGGAGGGCCGACAACCTGGATCACCTGTCCCACCTCCATGAGAGGGCACTCTTGCCGCACATGACTGGGCTGCCCGCACTCCAGCACAGCTGCCCAGCTGTTTGAGGTGCCGTATGCGGGGAAAGCCCCATATCAGCAGCGACCAGAACCTGGAAGACAGGAGGAGCAAAAGAGAGGTTAGTTCCCCGGGGCCGCAGCATCGGCATAGCAGTCTGTCGCAGCCTGCACAGCGCTGTCACGAGGCGCGTCAGGACCTGGGAGAGGGCAGAGGACAAGTCAGACATGCGGCGCCGCCTCCTCCTGCTGCGCACGCTGTCTGCGCGGGGCTGCCCCTGGGTGCTCAGGTGCCTTAGTGGGCCCCTCCTCCCGCCGTGCCTCACGGTTTACCGCCAGGTGGTCCTCTTTTAGGGTCACCTCTGCTGTGAGGTTGCGTGGGCGGTGATAACAGACCCAGGCCGATGTCCGCACTGGGATGGCTTCCAGAAAGTGCTTAAGGACCACGAGGTCCCGGACCTGCTTCCCGAGCAAAAACGGGCGGTCTGCTGGCCCCAGGCGCAGCGCCCGGAACCGGCGTCGATGGTCTTTCGCGGTAAACCCGGTCTGGTCCAGCACTGCCCTCTTCAAGTCCGGTTAGGCTAAGCGCTGCCCGCTGCGCCTCCCCCGCCAGCAGCGACAGTAGGCGCACCCCCCATTCTTCTTCAGGCCACCCGCATGCTGCCGCCGTGGCCTCAACAATGTCGAGGAACGCCTGGGGGTCTTCGGCCTCCGCTATGCGTTGCATGGAGACTGCTGATGTTGTTGGTGGTGGTGCCGCTTCCACCCGGCCCGCGAGCGCCTGCAGAATTTGGCTCTGCTAAGCCACTTGCTGGCGACCGCCTCCAGCTGATGTTGACTCGCCGCTGCCACGTCCGCCTGCACTTGTCCCAGAGCTGTCAGGGGGCATTGTGCCGTCATTTCCAACCACAGGCAAGTTGGGCGCCAGTTGTGAACGTCTATGTGCGTGTGGGATCTCTGAGGCTGTGCCGAAAGGATGGGACCTCCAATCCAGGGCTCAACAAAGTCTTTTATTTTGTTTTTCTTTTGGTTTCTCAGGGTTGACTTGCTCACGGCCTCCTGCTCGCTCGTCTGTGCTCTCCTCTCTCCCTTCTCATGACCTCAGCCCCCGCTGATAAAGGAGACAGGTGATTATATAACCCGCTTCAGCTAGGGAATCCACTCACCTGTCAGCTGCTTCGAAGCCTGTCCATACACACGCCCTTTCCGCAGGAGGCGCGCCGACCACGCCCCGTCCACATAGAGACAAGCGGAAGTTATCACGGCGCCGCTTTAAATAGTTTGTGTGCATTAGCGCTTATAGTAAAAATATCTCTAATACTTGGTTAATATTAAAGTCACAAAATTTTAATGGAATATTGTTGCCACTTTTAGAATTCGTTATTTATTGGATTTAATGGGCGAAATAGAGGAGCTCCCATTGCCTGCGCTCTAAGCAGACTTTTATTTACAAGTTAGAATGCATAACAAAATAATCCATCCGTCGTCATGTTTTTCATAATGATTGTGAATGATAGGCAAAATTCCAAACAAAAGTGCAGTTCACCCTTCAAAGAGCTACAAAAAGCAGGTGAGGATAAAAGATCTCCCTGCTGTGAGATGTTACATGATGTTGGTGGTGTACAACCTCCTGTACTAATAAAAATGGTAAATACAAAATGCATTTTTTCACTTTTTTTTTTACACCAGTTACATATAGTACCGATGAATACCGATAAGGAATATCGATATTCGTGCCAGTATTAATACAATCCCAACGATACACATCCCTAAACAAGACTGAGACTTTGTGACATACAGTTGGCTCTGCTCTTTGCATCTGAAACGCCAACGAGTAAACAGGAGAACAATTATAAGGTCAAAGGCCCCTGATCAGTCTTCACACTCTCTCTCCTACTGTTTGATTGGGTTTAAGTCAGAGCATTCCCTTTATGGTCCTCCCATACAGTTCCTTTATTATAGTTGTCCAAAATAACTGTTTCCTAAGCTTTTATACATATGGTTGACATGAACTGTTTTGAGCAGATTTATCCCATCGATTTGTATTGAGTAGAATTATGCCTATTAACATCTTTGTTGACATACCTTGATTGATTCTCAGGAGTTTATTTACCATCGCGTTTCTCGGTGTGTGGCAGCCACTGTCTGACTTCAGTGCAAGTACATTATGTTTGTATGCTTAATGATTTATTTGTAAAAGTGTTTGCTGTGCCCTCCATTGCGGCTGTGTTTGTATTTGGGTGGCAAGCATTGTACTTTTGCACTTTTTTTTTTTTACGGACCCGCCCCAGTTGCTATTGCTGCCACCAGTGACGTTCACCGCAGGGACCTTTGACTTGCCTCCTGGAAGGTACGGATTACAAACACAACAAAAGCATCCTCACATTTAACAATTAGAGGTCTCCTAATTAAAGCGTCAATCTAAAAAATTACTCTGGTAATACCAGACTTGAGGCCCAACACGCCTCCATTGGTCCACTTAACAAAGTGATGGGATTTTAGTGTCAACAAAGTATGCTTGCTTTCTATATCTAAACCTCACTGTAATGCTCAGCGCATGTGTTTATTTGCCCGCGTGATAGCACTTCACACGCAATGTTTGTCCGTCTGCTTTGTGCGCATTTTCATAAAGTTCTAATCTGCCCGTGCGGGTTAACTTTTCGGTTCTTCCGAGAATATTATCCCCAAGTTGTCGTTATCTTGTGTACACACATTTGTTTATTTGATGTGGCGCCTCTCCACTGCAGCACTTGTGTATATCAAAGACGGGCGGTGCGCGGCATAATTGAATGTGGCTACCGTGGCGAAAGGTCTCTCTGTGCTTGACTGTGAAGAGAGGGAAAAAAACTCTCCACTGCCGTTTTAGATCTATTTAAATAAATGAGGAGTAAACTGACAAATTAGGCACCTTTATGGATGCCTGTGGGCGCTCTCTGGGGTACTTCACTTTCCCCAATCCACTGTGCACAGGATAATATCTCTGTACGCTTGGAGTGTGCATATGTGAATGGAGGATGGTAGTGGGCCAGGAGGGGTTTCGCCAATCAAGCAGGCCACACTTCCTCCCCCCGGTTCTAATTTTGTGCCACATTAAAGAGCTCGGCCTCCATTTAGGACAGAAAAGCATTTTCATAATTTGCCGGGTCTCCCGACTAGCCGTGGGTGCCTTCAAACACACACACAGCCCCTCTCTCGCTCTCGCGTCTGAATGGAAGGCCCGGGGAGGAAAAGGGGTAAATGATTCGCTTCCTTTCAACCACGCTGCTCCTTTTCTGCATAATATTCCTCCTGTGCAGCTAATATTTATCTCTTTATAGGTGCTCTTTTAGTCCTGAATATGATAGTCTTTATAGAAGCTGACATGTGTGTATGTCAGGTACGTACAAATCCTGTGCAATTTGCAATTATCTCATCCTCTCCTGTTCAACGGCTATTATCTGAGATCGAACTGCCATATTTTTCGCACTATAAAGCGCACCTGATTTTAAGGCGCAATGTCAATGAACGGGTCCGTTTTCATACACCAGGCACACCGGATTATAAGGCACATTAAATGGGTCATATAAATTGTTTTGTAAACATTTAAAACACTTCCCTGTAGTCTACATAACATGTAATGGTTGTTCCTCGGTTAACAATTTGCATGGCTTGTTTTACAGACTAACAAGCCAATTTTTTTACTGCCTCTTCAGAATGTGCCGTTTTGTGGCGGTCTTATTTACATGTCTCCACTTTGACAGTGTTTCCGCGTCATCTTTGTTGTACCGGTGGTTGTGTAAGGAGTGTTTTTCAACCTTTTCTGAGCTGAGGCACATATTTTTCATTGAAAAAATTCTGAGGCACACCACTAGCAGAAAACATTAAAAATTTAAACTCAGCAGCCGATATTGACAATAAAAAGTCGTTTTCACAATTGTTTGATATGAATTCAAACCATAAACAACCATGCATCACTATATAGATCTAGCCTCAAAGTAGCTGTACTGTCATGGCATCTCGCTGTGACTTATTTTGAGTTTTTTGCTGTTTTCCTCTGTGTAGACCAGGGGTGTCAAACTCAAATACAGAGTGGGCCAAAATTTTAAACGGAACAAATCCGCGGGCCAAGGTTGAACAAATTAACCTTTTAATAGGGACCCAAAAAAGTTTTGCATTGAATATTGAACAAGCAAGGCTTATATAACTTTAGTGACATGCAAAATCCAGTTTCAAATAATAATAATAATAGTTGAAAAAATATCAATGGCATATCAAATAAAATTTAAATACAAATGTTATGCCTTTTTTTTTCTCTTTGCAATCTTCTGAGGTATAAATATTTTTTTTTCCACAGGCTAATAATACATTTGAAAATAAAATAACAATAATGAACGAACCAAACATTCAAGCCTTGAAGTAGCAAGAGAAAATGCATGAACAAAACGTTAATTATTGGTCAGTTTGCTAGAAGTTTCCTGGAAGAGTTAGTGCTGCAAGGGGTTCTGGGTATTTGTTCTGTTGTGTTACGGTGCAGATGTTCACCCGAAATGTGTTTGTCATTCTTGTTTGGTGTGGGTTCACAGTGTGGCGCATATTTGTAACAGTGCTAAAGTTGTTTATACGGCCACCCTCAGTGTGTCCTGTATGGCTGTTGACCAAGTATGCATTGCATTCACTTGTGTGTGTGTGTGTGTGTGTGTGTGTGTGTGTGTGTGTGTGTGCGTGTGTGTGTGTGTGTGTGTGTGTGTGTGTAAAAGCCACAAATATTATGTGACACGCTGTTAGTATGGAGGAAAAGCGGACGTGACGACAGGTTGTAGAGAACGTTAAAGGCAGTGCCTGAAATGCACGCCCTCAATATAGTTGTCCAGGTGGAAATCGGTAGAAATTCGGGAGAATGGTTGCCCCGGGACATTTTCGGGAGGGGCACTGAACTTCGGTAGTCTACCGGGAAAATTAGGAGGGTTGGCAAGTATGAGTATTAGCGGTGAATGCGGTATAACACCGGTGGGCCAGGTCTAATGCTAATTTGATATTGCCTCAAGGGCCAAATTAAATTACACGGCGGGCCAGATTTGGCCCGCGGGCCAGAGTCTGACACCCATGGTGTAGACTTTTAGTTCTTGTCTTGCGCTCCTATGTTGTTGTTGATTGTCATGTCATTTACGGATGTACTTTATGGACGGCGTCTGCTCCACGCACTGTAAGTCTTTCCTGTCGTCCAGCATTCTGTTTTTGTTTACTTTGCAGCCAGTTCAGTTTTAGTTTTGCATAGCCATCCCTAAGCTTCAATACCTTTTCTTAGCGGCACTCTCCTTTTGTTTATTTTTGGTTTAAGCATTAGATACCTTTTGACCTGCAAACTATTGTCGTCATCTACGAAACAATTAGCTACCTGCTGCTACCTACTGATATGGAAGAGTATAACATGGTTACTCTGCCGAACTCTAGACATTACAGACACTCAACAACGGCACAGTTGCGGATTATAATTACTGGTTTGCAAAACATATTTTAAACCCAATTAGGTGAAATTACATAAACGCCCACGGCACACCAAACAATATCTCACAGTACGCTAGTGTGTCGCGGCACAGTGGTTGAAAAACACTGGTTTATAGCCAGTCCACTGACAGATATCCCTGAGCGATATGGTCTAAAAATTAAATCTCAGATTTTTTTCACAAAAAATTTGATTTAGGATTTTTTTTCCTACTCTGTAAAGAAACCATTGAATACAAATGACAGTGAGTTTTCAAAATAAGTTGTTTGTTTATTTGAACAAAAAATAATAGACTCTTAGCAAAATTCAAATTTGGATTCTGTTGTTTTTTTAGACCAGGTAGATATGTCACTTTTTTTGGAATAATTTTTTAAATAACTAAATTAAGAGTTTCCTCCGGGAAGCAATACTTCAGTCTTCAATAAAAAAACTTATGTTAACAAAAATGTGGCATTGCACATTGGGTGGAAATGCTGTATATAATATTCTCCAGCATTGAGATTAATAAAGTGCAAATTTCAAACTTTGATCTCGAATAAAATAATTCTGAAAATAAAAATGTAGTATTATACAATGTATGCAAATGAATAATCAAGTAAAACATTGAGATGACTACAGTTTTAATACGCGGATATACGCAGGATTTTCCGTCACACATCTTGGTGTGCAAAGCAACTGCTCGAGTGATCGTTTCATCAAACATGACATCATCATACATACCTTATTTAAATGACTCTACCACAGTAGGCAGATTTTTGGCCCGTAGTTTTTGTTGTTGCTGTCTTGTTCTCCTCGTAAAGAGTTGCATTTTTTGCCCTCGACTAGAGGTAGGGCTAGGCTTTATTGCCTTTTTTTAATATCGCAATATTTTTAGGTCATATCGCAATATACGATATACATTACGATATTTTGCCTTGGCATTGAATGAACACTTGATTCATATAATCACAGCCGTATGAGGACTATATGTGTATTAGAGATGCGCGGATAGGCAATTATATCATCCGCAACCGCATCACTAAAGTCGTCATCCACCCGCCATCCACCCGAACCAACATTTTATCAAAGCCACAACCACCCGCCACCCGCCCGTTGTTATATATCTAATATAGACGATGCAAGGCATTAGTGAGGTTAGACAGTGTAACTCCCTCCAAATAGCATAGACACAATGGCTTTCTTGAACTGATTTATTTGAAGGCTTCCTTTCCCTTCAAATTCACCGTGAAAACTGTAATAAATAAAGCGTGTTACAAACGTAAAAATAATAACATGCACAGCATGTGGATCAAACATTTTACCAAGTAAAATACCAACAAATGACAAACAAATACCTCGTTGGCCATACCCGGAAGTAGCTTCCTTATATCCGTCGACAGACCAAACGAGACACTTCAAAATAAAAGTATGCCCACATACTGTTTCAAAGAGTGCAGCTCGTTTTTCGTATGTGGGTAACAACATTTAACTATTTATAAATGGTTGATTTCTATAGGCTAGTAAGGTAAAGTGTTGTACCTGACAAGTTTGAGCTACCTTGCTTCTGCAGCCTTCATCAGAGGTGGCACGTGATGTTAGTGTGACGTTGTCTGTGACGTGTTATATGGATTGTACCATCAAGAATTGTCAGGTACAACACTTTACCTACTAGCCTATATAAATCAACCATTTATAAATACACATCAGTAGGCTAAATGAACCTCTTCAACATAACATTTAACTATGTATAATGTAGCGGCTGGCTACGGGGTGTTAGCCAATGACTTTGGCTGGGGGGGCGGGACTTCCGGTAGAGATAGGGAAGTGACGTTATCGACAGGAAGTGAGAGTTCGAGTTGTCCCGGGAAAAGCGTTAGAGACATGAGAGCTGTTGTGTGGTTGTATTGCATCTTGTGCAATAAAGACAATACAAACAAAGAAGTTTTATGAGCCTACATTCCTGGGATTATTACAATATATATTTCCGAATTGGTTCAACCGCCACGCGCCCGAATCAATTTAAAATCAATTTTTTCGTCATGTCACCCGCCCGACCCGCGGGTTATCCGCGGAGTCCACGGTTGTGACCGCAAACCGCGCATTTCTAATGTGTATACATTAAAACATTCTTCTTCACACTGCATTCATATACCGGTATGCGTCTTTTAAACTTTCATGCAGAGAGAGGGAAATCCCAATTAAGTCAATTGACAAAGAGTGTATTTATTAAAGTTATTAAGCAATGGCACAAACATTCAAGTCATTTCCAAAACATAAATTGAAAGATTTTTCAGAGACATATTAAGTGTCAAATAAAAATGAGCTGCATAATAGGAAATCAAATAGTATTCGTCCTTCATTATGTGGTATGTTACTAAGGTTATGAAATTCTCTTCATTCTCTAGCAAATGACTTTACAAATGATGCTACATATTAGCAGTAATGCTACTTTTTATAGTAACGTTTTTTTCCCCCCACTTGACAAATTACGGTTGTCTGTTCGACATATTCCCACTTGAAGCCGAACCACCGCCAGACGATGGAAACCCTGCTGTTTTTATTGGGAATTAAGTCTTCCTTCATTTGTTACCAGATCCGCACCATCTTTCTCACGTACGGCTACGTTAGCAGCTAGCGTAAGCCACACCTAGCTCTCTGCTGGGCAAGGGCGGACACGTATGTGACGTATGACGCGACAGTATGAGACGTATGTAAGAACGTCCACCTGCTTGCCTGCGAAAAGGAGACACAGGAAAGAGCAAGGAGAGCCTGAAGTGTACGCCTGCAGCTAAAAGTCCTGTGTGAGAACGTATACTGGAATATTACGATATAGTCATTTTCTATATCGCACAGAGACAAACCCGCGATATATGGATTTTATCGATATATCGCCCAGCCCTAACTGGAGGCTTCGGTTTCAGATGCTGGAATAGTTGTGTTGTGCGTCTGCCTTTTTTAAGCAAACTTTGCAGCGTGCAGTCATTTATCTCACGCCTTTTACCGCAAAACCAAAATACAGACAACACTTTTCTTTAGAACAAACGTCTCGCTCTCCTTAGCATTAGCATTAGCCATGTTTTGCTATAGTTTGCCGCTAAGGATGTAAGGGGACGGCGCAAACTACGGAAGCTTCCGAGTATGCTGGGGCAAGAGGAGAAGAAAATAAAGGATATTTTGTGATTTAAATTATCTGCTACAAAAAATTCAAATATATTGTTAAAATCAATATATCGCCCAGGCCTAGTTAGAACTGTATGCTACTTTGTATTAAAAATGGCAACTGTGGAGAATGAATGCCGGACGCGTGCAAATTTTCGGGACTTATGCAGATCCCAAATATATGACAGCAGGTACATATAGGTAAGTAAAGTGTTTTTTTCATAATAGGTCTAAACAAAACAGATAATATGTCTCCTAATCAGTGTAATTTTGGGGCCCTTATTCACACAGCATGATAATACCCGTATGTTGAAACACAGTACGTCAGACTACCTTAGACTTAGACTTAGACTTCCTTTTTATTGTCATTCAAATTGCATTGGTTCATGGTAGTGCAGGATAAAAAAGCAATAAGGTGCAGATATAAATTAATAGATTGCTGTACAGATAAATATATTGCACTTTGCATATGCATCCAGGTTTATGGATGTATGTTATATTGTCTTTATATTCTGTAATAGCCGTAATGTTCCAACAATCCTTTAAGCTATGCAAATTCGTAGCTTACCAAAGTCGTACTAAAAGATTTTGACAGATTTTTAAACGCTGCGTGTAATCTTTTACATTCTCAATGAAACATCAAAGTTTGGGTTTTGTTGGCATATCGGTACTTGCTAGCGTCATTCATTGAATGTGATACTCCCATTTACGGGTCACACTTATCATTGGTGGTGTATCACATAAAATCAGTCAGTAAGCACAACCAGAATTAATACATACACAAGGCACATTGGGTTATTAGGCACACTGTCGATTTTTGAGGGAAATAAAAAGACTAAGTATGCTTTATAGTATGAAAAATACAGTAGGTTACATTTCCTTTTGCCACAGCCTCCATTCATGCTTTCCAGCATGCGGTGGCAATGATTCTTATGTGATTGGTCACATAATTCACAGTCTCAGGGGGCATTTCATTGCTGACAGACAAGCTAATCTAAAATCCCCCAATTTACAAATGAAAATCCCACCATCCAATTGAGCTAATAGAGGGACTTGAATAGGATAATAAGATGTGCTGTAATACTGTGTAAAAAGCCTTTAACGTGTTGGTGTAAGAGCCCATGTTTGACTCTTTGCTGTGATTACAGGGACTCGTGGGCCTGGCGGCGACTCTGTGGCTGGGACGGGGCGCTTCTCCCTGGGCAAGAAGATAGGGCTGTGCGTCCCTGCTGCTGGAGCTCCGGGGAGCACAGTGTCAGAATGAGGGGGACGGATACTCTCTCTCTCTCTCTCTCTCTCCCTCTCTCTCTCTCTCTCTCTCTCTCTCTCTCTCTCTCTCTCTCTCTCTCTCTCTCTCTCTCTCTCTCTTTCTCTCTCTCTCTCTCTCGTTGCCGGCCTCGCCGTGGCGCTGCTTGCAGATGTGCACAAACAAGGGAGGATTAAAGCAAAACGAATCTAAACAGACAAATGGAATTAGAGTGATGGGTGTCAGTGGGCTGTTTCACAGTGATAAACAATGATGCCCTGTGTGAGCGTGTGCGTCTGGGGGATTATCGCTGGTTAGGTGTGTGTTGTGTGGATGCATCTGTGTGTTTACCGATCTGTCTATATTTTTGTAATTATACATGTGTATATTTATTTGGTCACGTGTGTGATCGGTAATGTGTTATTCCTATATGATGATTGTGTTTTTTTCCCCCTGCTTTTTTTCCCTGTGTTTGCATTTTTACCGCCACAAAGATGGTTATGTTTACATTTTCAGTTGTTTGTTAGCAGGATTAAACAAGAATGACTTCTACAAAAGGTAGGACATGCAGAACCCATCAAGATAATGGTGCGATCTGTAAAATTGTACATCAATGTGCCATTCTTTGTCCATGTCAGAGGTCTGTGTGTGGACTTGTTCTCTCATGGCAGGCATTTTTGTAGGTTTTTGTGCTGAGGTCAAATCTTTCGAGGAGCCAGCGGGGGGGCTGTCATCAACAGACCGGGGCTTCCCTGCCGAGGACCTCTGAGATTAAGGATAAACCCTCACCCGCCAGATGGGCACAGCGCATCCTCAACATCAGCACCAGCACACTTTGGACCGCACTCACCCACTCAAAAATAAAACTCCAATTTGCATTTGTGTCTTGACAGAACCCACAAAGCGACATGAGGAACTCTTTATTAAAGGCCTACTGAAACCCACTACTACCCACCACGCAGTTTGATAGTTTATATATCAATGATGAAATATTAACATTGCAACACATGCCAATTCGGCCTTTTTAGTTTACTAAATTGCAATCTGAAATTTCTCGGGAGTTTCTTGTTAAAAATGTCGCGGAATGATGACGTGTACGCGTGACGTCACGGACTGTAAGGAAATATTGGCGCTGCACACACACACAGCTAAAAGTCGTCTGCTTTAACGGCATAATTACACAATATTTTGGACATCTGTGTTGCTGAATATTTTGCAATTTGTTCAATTAATAATGGAGAAGTCAAAGTAGAGAGATGGAGTTGGAAGCTTTAGCCTTTAGTCACACAAACACACGGTGAGTCCTTGTTTAAAATTCCCGGAGGTGAAGCTTTCCTATGGATCAGAGCAGTCAAGCGAACATGGATCCCGACCAAATGTCAAACAGCAATTTTCGGTGAGAAAATAGTTGTAAAAAGTCGCCACTTACCGGAAATCAGCTGAGCTTGTACTGTTCATACAGCTGCCGTCAACTCCCCTGAGACACTGGTGTCAAGACACCCGTACACAAACCCATCCGACTATCAGGTACTATTAAACTCACTAAAACACTAGCAACACAATAGAAAGGTAAGGGATTTCCCAGAATTATCCTGGTAAATGTATCTAAAAACATCTGAATCCGTCCCAATGCAATCGCCTTTTTTTTTTAACTTGATTTTTTTAAATTTTCTTTTTATTTCTAGCCCTATGCTATCAATATCCTCAAACACGAATCTTTCAGCCTCGCTCAAATTAATGGGGAAATTGTCGTTTTCTCGGTCCAATAGCTCTTTTTGTTGGAGGCTCCCATTAAAAACATTGTGAGGATGTGAGGAGCCCTCACACGGGTGACGTCATCGTCTGCTACTTCCGGTACAGGCAAAGCTTTTCTATTAGCGACCAAAAGTTGCGAGCTTTATCGCGGATGTTCTGTACTAAATCCTTTCAGCAAAAATATGGCAATATCGTGAAATGATCAAGTATGACACATAGAATGGACCTGCTATCCCCGTTTAAATAAGAAAATCTCTTTTCAGTAGGCCTTTAAGTGTCAAGTGAGTAAATGTGTCCCATTAAAAACAGGCAGCACATCAGAAATGAAAGGTGCAGGTTGTTTTGATGTGCTGTATTTTAGAGCCACAGGCAACACAAACCAAATTATGTGTGCCCTATCGCAACATTGTGAGGGCAGACGTGTTTACACACTTGCATTCGGGACTCACATTCTTCATAGGGTCAAGTCCCACCTATGTTGGGGGTGTCCAAACCTTTTCACAGACGGCCACTTAAAAAAATCAAAGGTTGCTGGGGTGGTCCACTTTCCAATTTTTATACATTTCTTCAATTTTTTGTAAAAAAAATAAAAACAAGTTTACTTTTTATATGTATATATATATATATATATATATATATATATATATATATATATATATTTAAAGGTGGGCAGCACGGTGGGAGAGGGGTTAGTGTGTCTGCCTCACAATACGAAGGTCTTGGGTTCGATCCTGCAATCGGGATCTCTCTGTGTGGAGTTTGCATGTTCTCCCTATGACTGCGTGGGTTCCCTCCGGGTGCTCCGGCTTCCTCCCACCTCTCAAGACATGCACCTGGGGATAGGTTGATTGGCAACACTAAATGGTCCCTAGTGTGTGAATGTGAGTGTGAATGTTGTCTGTCTATCTGTGTTGGCCCTGCGATGAGGTGGCGACTTGTCCAGGGTGTACCCTGCCTTCTGCCCGAATGCAGCTGAGATAGGCTCCAGCAAACCCCACCCTCCCCCCCAACCCCACTGCAACCCCGAACGGGACAAGTGGTAGAAAATGGATGGATGGATATTTAAAGCCATGTGTTATTATTAGAGCTGTCAAAAATAACAAGTTCACCCTTGTGATTAATCACAAAACCTTATCACATATATCATGTGTATATGTAGATTATTCACACAATCTATTTAGCCGGTACATGCTCCTTTACTGTAACCACGGATGGTTACCTGAAATTCCGCCCGGGTTGCTATGGTTTGGGATCAGGTAAATAAATAAATGGGTTGTACTCGTATAGCGCTTTTCTACCTTCAAGGTACTCAAATTGCTTTGACACTACTTCCACATTTACCCATTCACACACACATTCACACACTGATGGAGGGAGCTACCATGCAAGGCGCTAACAAGCACCCATCAGGAGCAAGGGTGAAGTGTCTTGCTCAAGGACACAACGGACGTGACGAGGTTGGTACGAGGTGGGGATTGAACCAGGGACCCTAGGATTGCGCACGGCCAATCTCCCCCCTGCGCCACGCCGTCCCCACTACATAAATATGTGCAAAGATGAGTGAGGCGACTCGGTGGCAAATTTCACTTCAAAATACACCCTGACTGGATTCTAGATAAAACTGTTATCAAGTTTTGAGCCAATAAATCAAGTACATTCAAGTAAAACATTTTTAAAATGTTTCTGTATGACAAAAGGTGTCAAACCCCTTTTCATTGAGGGCCCACGTCACAGTTATGGCTGTCTTTAAAGAGTCGTTGGTAACAGTGAATAATATATGAATATACATGTATGGATTTCCTTCACAATGGCCTATGCATTTTATTACTGTTTTACATATATTGTGGATGGCCGTGCTGTAAAAATAAACTTGGAGTTTTTGCTGGCAGCTCAGTCACTGGAATTTTATCGTAAAATGTTTTTTTAAAGCATTTACTGTAAATGGAAACACATATCAGTTTTTTAAGGTAAAATTATTTTGAGTGAGTTTTTTTTTTTTTCAATCTAGTGTTATTTTTACAGTGTACAATTGGATGGATAAGTGAAGTGAAGTGAATTATATTTATATAGCGCTTTTTCCTCAAATGACTCAAAGCACTTTACATAGTGAAACTCAATATCTAAGTTACAATTAAACCAGTGTGGGTGGCACTGGGAGCAGGTGGGTAAAGTGTCTTGCCCAAGGACACAACGGTATTGATCTGGATGGCGGAAGCGGGGATCGAACCTGCAACCCTCAAGTTGCTGACACGGCCGCTCTACCAACCGAGCTACTTTAAAGTCATAATGCTAGCATATATTTGAGTATTTATTTTTATTGTAACAAAAAAGTTTTCAATGCATGGTAATATAATATTGACATTATTATGTAATATTCAACTTGAAAATATATGCAATTGTATGCAGTACATGTACTCTTTTATGTCAATTAGTTTATTGAGGCATATCATTTCCAGGCATTCGCAAGCCGCTTAACATGAGGTGGCAGGCCAGATCTGGCTTCCGTGCCTTAGGTTTGACACATGTGCTGAATGACATTCTTACAATAAAATGGTATTGGGGTTAAGTTCATTTAGATTGTGCAAGCAAGTAACAACCTGTGATTGATCAGGATTAATCCATTTTAAAAGTGTTATTAATATGATTTTAAAAATATCTTCTTTTGCAGCGCTTTTCATTTAAAACATTTGATTATTTGCTTTCTATTAATTTTATTTGCAGGTAATATGCAATGATTTTTTTTTTTTACCCAGCAGATGACACCATTATGAAACAGTAACAGTGCAGTGTAAATACAGCTAGCGAGTGTGCCACACACTCACTGTCATTTACCGATCACTAGTAGTACGGGCAATATTACAGTACACTTGAATATAATCATTACTTGGAAGTAGCAATGTCATAATATATTAGGAAGAAAGCTGAATTGTTGATACTAACAGAGCCACTGCCAATTATGTAAATTAGACTTTTATGTCACATGCAACCAGCTGCCGCAAATAATTGAAGTGCTTGAGAAATACTGTAATGAGAGCAAATACAATTATACTTGTATTAACTCATCCTCCAAAGATAACACATGCAGTCGTGACTTCAGATTGACATTGTCACAAATGGATTAATTTACCAATATGTTTATTATGGTATTTGCTTTAATGTACAACTGAGAGCTGTTTCTACTATTTGGACCCACTCAGAGTCAAATTGGTAACTGTAATATTAGGAAGGAAAACATTGCAACAACAATAAAGCTCATAATCAACGCCCTTTTTCAACTGACTTTTTGTTGTATTATGAAAGTGGGCTTAATGTGGCAGCTGGTAACTAACTGCACTTGTACAAATCAATGTACTGTAATTAGGAGAAAACATATTTTTGGGTTTAATAATATAGTAATAACACATATTTATACTGGGACCTTAGGATATTTATATGTGTGTGCATGTAGTTACTGTACATATAGGAGAATAATACTGTATAATATGAAACAGATTGTTGTATTAAATATGGCCTATGAATAACCCATAACCTAGCGGTCATTTGACACCCCAGGCAGTAGTGGACTTTGTACCCTCCCAATGCTGCCCCACAACCATACAATTTAAAATGTAAAGACAATATATTGGCAACCAAACAATCGGAAGAAAAAATGTAAGCTGCTCAAACACCTGCCCTAAGAAAATAATAACTAAAACTTCTAAATGTCATGCAATTTACCATTGGTTGTAAGAAACTACCATGCAAGCTGCATGAACAACAGCCAAATCGCTGTCACTTAGAAAAAGCCTGACAGTTGACACCTTGGTTAGTTTTAATAGAACTGTTTTATTTGCTTTTTTTTGTCTACTGGGCTTTATTTTATATGAAACTCTCAAAATTGCGCATACGGTATACAATTTTGGTACATCTTCCACAATCAATCCTGCACATGCATAGAGTAACATGAAATAGTCCATAGTGCGAGAAGGGCGAGGGAGCTTTTAAAACAGTTGTGATCGATTAAACATTTTGATGAAATTTTAAGCCCACAAAATAAGACAAAAATAAAATGTAATGCTTATTTATAAATCGTATTTAGAAGACCTTTTGGGCCCCCAAAGTAACTGCCTGTGCTTGCCTAATGTTTGGCCCTGACTACAGTCTTTTGCAAAGAACTATACTCACCTGATTTGAAGACTACAGTATTAAAGGTTTATTGTTATTATTTAAAAACAAATGTTCCTATTAAGTGTGCAGAGTGTTTCCTTCTACATTTACTTGTATTTACGTATTTTTCCCATTTTATCAAATGGTTTTATTTGTGTATTCTGCAATTGCTTGGATTCAGATGTGATCACGGCTCAATAAATATGCGTGGTGGTCATGCTAGCGTCTGTTCTCATTGGGCAATAGGCGCCATTTAGCCTTTTTCGAAGAAAAATGCCCCATTCTTGCATTGTTTTTGGCTGTGCGAACCATTCAAATCGCAAAAAGGATAAATGTTTCTTCAGAGTTCTTTGAGAGGTAATCAAGAAGTGCAGCAGAGTCAAAGATTTTTTACAAAAGACGACGAGAAAAGTGCCAAGCACTCCAGTCCGAGTGACCACTTCGTTATAGGTTTGTTTGATATACTTTTAATATACTATACTCGTTTAGTATTTCCCATTGAAGTATTATCTTGATTTTATTTGTACTTCAATTTTTAACAAACAGATACCTGTATCAGATACTTTTTTAGAAAAGGTTCAACGTCTCCTCTCTTGTTTATTTTGTACACAAGTGTGTCAGAGTGCATTTGAAAACAGGACAAAAATCAAATATGGCGACGATTCAGTAATTGTTAGTTTGTTAAATGGATATGTAGTCAAGGGTGGCAGCTGGTGCCAGTACTGTAGTTTGTTTACATACTTTGCGCCCTCGCAATGTATGTACACAACGTTGAATCATGAAAATGATGCATATTTTTCAGTGAGAGTCTTGATACCAATTTCTTTGACCCAGCCATACAAAGAAGATGTAGACCTCCACGCTTTTCCGTGTTTTCATTTGTTTTGTGGTGTAGAAGGATTCCCGGAGCACAAGATAGTTTGACATTTGTGTCCTATTTAGACTAATTCTCATTCCGCAATCCACACTCTGGCCTCCTCTATTACTTTGGACTTCAAGTGACTACGGGCCTTTTTTGTTTTTATTCAGGAAGGGAAGAAATACTTTGCTGTTGTTCTTGAAAAGCTGTGTTTATCCAGGATTAGAGACACCAGCATGTTAATAATTGTTTCTCACAGAAGTGCAAAGAAGCACTTTCCTGTAATCCCCTAATCAGGCATTACACCTCTGAGCGAAGCCACAACTCAGGCGCGTGGTGTGCGTGACGCAGCACGCCCACAGACTGTAATACGTCGGTGTCTGCTGGTACGACGCACCCGAGTAGCTCGGAAACACCTGCTTGCTTCCTCGCTATCATCCTCTCCTTAACCAAGAGTCTTTCTTCAGACCGCACAGCCAGTGCTGTTGGAAAGCAATAACTTTAATCATCTTCTGTCAAGTTTTATAACCGATGTGATATGAGGCACTAGTGCATGCTTTGGGGGGTGGGTTTGAGTCCACACACTCTTTCCTAGGAATCCCATCATATGAGACAGCGGTTTGGAAACTCGATTTGTTCATCCACTTTTAAATGTTCTGTTGGCTGCATCAACTTGGGGCGGTACAGCTCTGTTGGTCGAGTGGGCGTGCCAGCAACTTGAGGGTTCCAGGTTCGATACCCGCTTCCGCCACCCTGGTCACTGCCGTTGTGTCCTTGGGCAAGACACTTTACCCACCTGCTCCCAGTGCCACCTACACTGGTTTAAATTTAACTTAGATATTGGGTTTTCATGATGTAAAGCGCTTTGAGTCACTAGAGAAAAAGTGCTATATAAATATAATTCACTTCACTATCTTTTCTTGCTTTCGAGGAAGCGGTCCTCCTATTCGTTGTCCATTTAATTTTCCATATGTAAACAAACTATTTTAGTGGCTCATTTTGAGTGACGTCACCGCACTTACCTCAATGTACCTGTAATAACCTTCCCACACCGTTCGA
This sequence comes from Nerophis ophidion, assembly GCF_033978795.1. Lineage (NCBI taxonomy): Eukaryota > Metazoa > Chordata > Actinopteri > Syngnathiformes > Syngnathidae > Nerophis > Nerophis ophidion. The sequence goes on from NC_084613.1 coordinate 44,080,116, forward strand.
TTCAAAAACTCCTTCATTCTGCACTCCATCCAGCTGTATAATCACTCGCCATACAGCAATAGATGATATCTGTTATTACCTGACAACATACTTCCCAACCCTCCCGGATTTTCCGGGAGACTCCCGAAATTCAGCGCCTCTTCCGAAAACCTCCCAGGACATATTTTCTCCCGAAAATCTCCCGAAATTCAGGCGAGGCTGGAGGGCACGCCCCCTCCAACTCCAAGGGGGACCTGAGTGACGTGTCGACAGTCTGTTTTCACGCCCGCTTTCCCACAGTATAAAGAGCGTGTCTGCCCAATGATGTTATAACTGTAGAATGATGTGGGTATATTGTTAGGTAGTCTCATTAAAGTCCTCCCAGCCCGGTAATAACACACAACAACAGCAGTCATATTTTCGTCTACGACTCTACCGTAAAGCAGTTCGTCTGCCGTTAGCTCCAATGTTGTGAACTTGTGACACTCTTAAACAGGACAATACAGCCATCTACTGTACATAGAATAAAATAGAATGTAAAATAGAATGTACTTTATTTAATTCAGCACCACAGTTCGCTCACAATAAACAATGATAATAATAAATAATATAATGTGTATAATATATAATGTATAAATTATATACATATATTCTACATATATTCTACATTTAAGTGCAGTCGAGGAACATATGCATTATACAGTCTGATGGCTGTCGGTATGAAGGACCTCCTGTGTCGTTCCGTGTTACATTTTGGGAGTCTGAGCCTTCCATTGAACGTGCTCATTCTCTCCGCAAGGTCCGAGTGTAGTGGGTGGAAGGTGTTGTCCATAATTGCTAGGAGTTTTGCTAGACTTCTTCTCGGCCAGAGAGTCTAGTTGTGGTTAGAAAAATAGTGACAGAGAATAGAACAAAGATAGACATTTCAACCCTTAACTAAACGATGAGTGTTATGTGTGTGTATATGTGTAATAAATGAACACTGAAATTCAAGTATTTCTTTTATTTATATATATGTAATAAAATAAATAAATATATATATATATAGAAGTCAAGTATTATACATATATATATTTTTAAATTATATATATATATATATATATATATATATATAAAATATTTGACTCTTAACCACGCCCCCAACCACGCCCCCCACCCACCACCTCCCGAAATCGGAGGTCTCAATGTTGGCAAGTATGCCAGACAACTTCTATGTTAACTACCTCCCTTTGTTTATGTCTATATTCTGCTGGATCTACTCTCTATTTTAAGCTGCAGCTGTTACATATACTTTAATATTGTACATGGTAATTCCATCCATCCATTTTCTGCCGCTTATTCCCGCTCGGGGTCGCGGGGGGCGCTGGCGCCTATCTCAGCTACAATCGGGCGGAAGGCGGGGTACACCCTGGACAAGTCGCCACCTCATCGCAGGGCCAACACAGATAGACAGACAACATTCACACTCACGTTCACACACTAGGGCCAATTTAGTGTTGCCAATCAACCTATCCCCAGGTGCATGTCTTTGGAAGTGGGAGGAAGCCGGAGTACCCGGAGGGAACCCACGCATTCACGGGGAGAACATGCAAACTCCACACAGAAAGATCCCGAGCCTGGATTTGAACCCAGGACTGCAGGACCTTCGTATTGTGAGGCAGACGCACTAACACATCTGCCACCATGGTAATTGTTATATAATATATATATGATATAAACTTATAATATATCAAAATGTGATATATACTGTACATATATTATGTAAATATTACATATATGTTTTATAATATATTGCTACTACGGTACATTTTTAGTCTATTTTATACCTGCGTTGTCCTTTCCATCCTTACAATTTCCATCCTTCATAACTGAGTTACTGTGTGGAATAATTTCCCTTGTGGATCATTAAAGTTTGTCGAAGTCTAACTGTTGTAGCTGTGTATACAATTTGTTGCTGCAATCACCTGCGGTCATTATGATACTTTTAGTATTATATTTTCCATTGACTTTAATTGGTCTCAGGTAGGAAAAGGGAAGTCCATTGTTCCGGATGTAGACCAAGGTTTACCCTTGGATGATGGCTGCTGTACACCAACATTTTTGTAGAATAATATTTCATTCAATCAATCAAAGTTTATTTATTCAGCCCTTAATCACAATTGTTTCAAAGGGCTGCACAAGCCACAATGACATCCCACATCAGGGCAAGAACAAACTCAACCCAATGGGATCCAATGAGAAACCTCGGAGGGGGCCGCAGATGTGGAGACAAGTCAGCAGCGCAGAGACGTCACCAACTAATGCACAGATGCGTGGTCCACCCCGGGTCCCGACTTTGAACAGCTAACGCGTCATCAGAGATCACCTAATAACCTCTCCATGCAGGAGAGGGGGGCACAGCAGAAAAGAGACGGCAGATCTACTGGTCTAAAAGTGGGGGGCTATTTAAAGGCTAGCACATACAAATGAGTTTTAAGATGGGACTTAAATGCTTCTACTGAGGTAGCATCTCGAACTGTTACCGGGAGGGCATTCCAGAGTACTGGAGCCCGAATAGAAAACGCTCTATAGCCCGCAGACTTTTTTGAGGCTCTGGGAATCACTAATAAGCCGGAGTTCTTAGAACGCAGATTTCTTGCCGGGACATATGGTACAATACAATCAGCAAGATAGGATGGAGCTAGAGCGTGTAGTATTTTATACGTAAGTAGTAAAACCTTAAAGTCCCATATTAAGTGCACAGGAAGCCAGTGCAGGTGAGCCAGTATAAGCGTAATATGATCAAACTTTCTTGTTCGTGTCAAAAGTCTAGCAGCCGCAAGACTTTTGAACTTCCTTTAGTTCAAATCGGAATTGCCATTCTACTTCCTGTTTTCAACCTCAATTCAATGCAAATATATGACATGGAACTGGAATTTAGGAGAAATTCTCAATTCAAGTTGAAACTTTGCACAAGCCTGAAGTGCACACCTGTTGGCAGTCATTCCTTGAAATGATGTACAGTCATTAATGTAAATAACATTTTGCTCATAATGTTTCGCAGGGTATGCTAGCATACATGTCATCCAAATATCCTTAAAATGTTATAATCATTGAACAAATGGTCAATGACTTAGGTGTGGTCTGTTCAAAGTCCCGCCTAATGTCCCTGCCAAGAAGATTTGGTTGATTTTTTTTTTAACAATCTTGCTAAAGTTGTACGGGCAAGTTGTTGTCCGTTTATACAAAATGCTTTGCTGATTTTAACTTTCAGGCACAAAACACTTTGTAAAAACGTATTGAGCTGTTTGGGAAATTTCAAGTAAATCTAACGTCCATGCTTCAGTTTTCTACCGCTTGTCCCTTTGTCCCTTTCAGTGTGGCGGGGGGGCTGAAGCCTATCCAAGCTGCTATGGAATGCAATTTCTGGTTTATTAACCCTTAGGGGACAAAGGCTGACTTTTTCGTCCTTTAGTATTTTGGCCATCTTTCTTGTTGTGTCGCTCCGTTATACATGATTTTCCCCAAAATGTTTTTTTTTCATGTTAAAAAATAAATGTAAATGCCCAATTCTTTTACAGGTGTGCATACCCTGACAGTAATATTGCAATACTCCAAAGCCAATTTTGGTTTACTTTTTTGCTCAAATCGCTCAATCAACTCAGCATAGCATAAATTCCAAACATGTAAAGTTTTTTATTTTTTTATTTAAACCTTTTATAGGTCTTTCTATTCATAAACATTTGCTTAACATGAGTTATTTTACTTATTCAAACATCTGACATTATCTGATCAAAAAGCCTTCAGAAGCAGATGTGGGGGAAATAATCAATTTTTAGACACCGCACAATTCAAACATGGACGATTATAAAACCAATTAGTAAACGTCAATAATTGATTTATTTACTGTAAATAAAATAATACCGGCAGTTCTAAAATGTGTCTGACTGCAGCGAGCCACCTCACTGAAACATCCGACCAGCTCCTTTGTTTTAGGGCACTTGTTCCATTAATGCACACATTTCTATGACTGTAATAAATGTAACAGGAATCGATGTAACTGTATTTCATTACAAATGCACTGTTTTTAAAAGTTGCAAATGATAAATGCTTATTCAGCAGAATGTAAACAAATGTAAAACTGTGTCAATATACATAAATTAAAGATGCATCAATAATCGATTTTTAATCGAATCATAAACGAATCGTGAGTAGGCCAAAGATTCTATTCAGAAGGGTCGAAATGAAACAAAAAACAAATGTTTGATTCTTTTTGTTTAGAACTGAAGTTTACTTAAAGATTCAAGCAAGAAAAAGTAAAACAAAAAAAATAATAATTTACAACATACTGACTTTTATGTCCTGTTTGGCTTTGAAGATAACTACAAATTAAATGTGCCCAGAGGGTTTTTAACACCATCATGGTGTCTAAAATTGAACAAATTGCACTGTAGTGGCGCATGTGTTGACTTTGGTGTAAAAAACAAGGACATAATTAGAACTTTTGCAGGGAAGCTAAAGTGTGAGCATTATTATTGCCGATTTGTTGCATGTTCACGTTCCTTCTCCCATATTTGTGCATCTTGCCTCTGAACAAGGATGATGTTTGTCCACACGTTGTTTAATCCACAGACGTTTTCGCATTGGGCCTCTTTTTGAATTGTTTTTAGTCCTGAATGTTTGTTTGTAGTCACTAACCCCTCCTCTCTCTTTCGCTCAGAGAGCTTGGAGAGTGCATTGAGGAGATCGGCAGGGATTAACCTGAGGAATTTAATTAGTTCTCCCTTTCCATAACATTTCAATCTCCCTGCGCTCTGGCCGTGCTGGAACAGGACCTTGATGGCCAGCAGCTGCGGAGGGCGGCGAGAGGGTGGAAGCGTGCAGAGGTAAGACACGCTTTTGACAAACAGATTAGTCTGACACCCTGTGGAGGTGTGGACCTGCGTGAAGTTGGTCCATCACGCCTCGTAAAAACCTGAAATATTTTCACTCACTCGCTTGTGCTGTTGAATTGGTTGTTTGTGCTGTTTTTGTTTCAGAATAATTAAAGATTATTTTATAGGTCGATCAAGGGTCAGCCAGCCCTTGCATGTTCCAAATTAAGCCAAAATAGTCTCATTCCTTTAGGCTATGCGTGTGCTGCAACATTTTTGGTCTTTTAACATTTTGTGGTTTTTAATGTTATAAACATGTAGTTAACATGTTATTATTCATTAACAGTCCCCAACTATGTAAAAAATAACCTCAAACTTGACTTATTTGTTTGTGCTAGGTTTTACTGCAAAACTTTTAGGTGCAACAATTATAGTTTTGTAGTTTTAATGAATTATGATTTATAACCAGCACTCCAACCATCTCAAAATCACCCCAAAGCAGTCCCAATTGTTTGTGCTTCATTTTGGCAGCAAAAAGTTTTGGTCCAACTATTATGGTTTTTAATGTATTAATGAATTATGATTCATAACAAGCCGCCCCGCTCTTTAACAATATCCCCAAACCAATCACAACCGTGTGTGCTGCAAAAACAATGTGTCCGTGCCATTATGGTTCTTAAGTTAATGTTTTATGTTTTTTATAGTATTAACATGTTATTATTCATAATCAGCCAAGTTTTAGTCCAACTATAATAGATCTTAGGTTATTAACTTTTATAGTTTGAGGCAAGGAGTTGGGAGACAGACCACACTTAAACCACACCTTGGTGTTTATAATGATAATAGTAATAATAATAATAATAATAATAATAATAATAATATATCACCTCATCTGTTCATTTGTGGAATGTTTTCTCCTGTATCATAGCACTGAAAGAAAATATTTAATTCAAATTATTATTTGAATAGTAATTATTTTATTTATCGCTACATTAATATCTATCAATTTTATAGTTTTTACAAATCACTACTCTATTTGAAATCAACATTTTTGGAGCACCTCACCCCTAATTAAATGTGCTTTATTTTGCACATCAATATATACACTATATGTATTTGTTTACATTTATTTGAATAAAATAATGGATAAGTTTAATTTTTATAAAACTTTGGTACACATCATCCTCAGTGATTTCATCTAAACATCAACATTTTTAATAGCTATAGTGATGATGATAAAATACTAATAAAATAATTTCATTTTCTGAATACGCACTAGAGCTTTGCAGAATTATATTCCAAACAACAAAACAAAATACAGTAAACCCCTACATATCATTGCTATATGGTTCCCAGTCGGACTGTGGTAAATTATTTTCTGCGACGTAGAAATTATTGCAAATCAAATATTTTCATTAATAGTGTATTGAAAAAAACAGTTTGCAACCTTCATATATATATATATATATATATATATATATATATATATATATATATATATATATATATACAGTGGGGCAAAAAAAGTATTTAGTCAGCCACCGATTGTGCAAGTTCTCCCACTTAAAATGATGACAGAGGTCTGTCATTTTCATCATAGGTACACTTCAACTGTGAGAGGCAGAATGTGAAAAAAAAACAGGAATTCACATTGGAGGAATTTTAAAAAAATTATTTGTAAGTTATGGTGGAAAATAAGTATTTGGTCAACCATTCAAAGCTCTCGCTGATGGCAGGAGGTTTTGGCTCAAAATCTCACGATACACGGCCCCATTCATTCTTTTCTTAACATGGATCAATCGTCCTGTCCCCTTATCAGAAAAACAGCCCCAAAGCATGATGTTTCCACCTCCATGCTTCACAGTAGTTATGGTGTTCTTGGGATGCAACTCAGTATTCTTCTTCCTCCAAACACGACGAGTTGAGTTTATACCAAAAAGTTATATTTTGGTTTCATCTGACCACATGACATTCTCCCAATCCTCTGCTGTATCATCCATGTATCCATTTTGGTACAAACTCAACTCGTCGTGCTTAGAGGAAGAAGAATACTGAGTTGCATCCCAAGAACACCATACCTACTGTGAAGCATGGGGGTGGAAACATCATGCTTTGGGGCTGTTTTTCTGCGATTGATCCGTGTTAAGTAAATAATGAATATATATATATATATATATATATATATATATATATATTTATATAAATAATATATATATATATATATATATATATATATATATATATATATATATATATATATATATATATATACATATATATATATATATATATGATGGGGGTGGAAACATCATGCTTTGGGGCTGTTTTTCTGCGATTGATCCGTGTTAAGTAAATAATGAATATATATGTATATATATGTATATATATATACATATATATATATATATATATATAAATAATATATATATATATATATATATATATATATATATTATATATATATAGATATAGATATATATAGATATATATATAATATATATATATATATATATATATATATATATATACTGAAGTGTGATGTGGCAAGGGATGACCGTACATGAACACACAAAAAATGAATTTTAAGGGCGTTAACTTTCCAATGTATTTTGAACAGTATATCCTGTAATTATGTTACTACGTACGTATGATACTCATACACGCGCATTAGCTATGGGCAGAGATGGGCAAGTTACTTGGAAAAAGTAGGAATAAGCTAAGCTACAAGTTACTCTGGATTAAATGTGACTAAGCAAGGGGAAGCTATCCCTATAGGATTCGCAGTCCATTTTCTCTTTGTAGCTTGTAGCTTTAATGTAAGCTACCTCGCTACTAGGTTCCTATAGTAGCTAAGCTACAGGCAAAGCTGCTCGTTAAAAAAGTATCTAAGCTACGACCAAGCTACTGGAAAAGGTAGATAAGCTACGTAGCTTAGCTACAGGCAAAGCTGCTCGTTAAAAAAGTATCTAAGCTACGACCAAGCTACTGAAAAAGGTAGATAAGCTACGTAGCTTAGCTACATGTAGCTTGTTACTTGTTACCCATCACTGGATATGGGTGTTGTTAGCTAATGATAGTTATTTATATAGTTAGCGTTAGCTGTCAGTGAATGTATCTTCAATCTGAACAACAACATATATGAAAATTGTTCGTTGCTTCTCTTGGACTGGAGTGACACCTATAAACACCAAATACATTTTTTACGTGCCTGTTAACATTGTTACTAATTCTGAAAATTATTGACAGTTTTAAAACAAATGTGTTTTGTTATGCAACTACAGGTCACATAAACTAGCCGTTGTTGTTCTTGTTATATTTTTTGCTTTTAAAAATGTAACTGTGAGGAAGTTGCAAACAACCCCTTTAGGTTAAATTAATACATATCATCTGCTCTTTTTCTTATTGTACAGTTTGGTTGACTACATGCAGTATTTTTCTCCAAAATACATCAAGTGACGCAACAGAAACAGCTTTGAAAAGTTTCTTTTTTTTTTGCTTTAGCTGATGATCCTAACGTAATCATGACAAGATGTACTATAGTGTTTGGTTGTGTGTTATTGGCCAAGTGGTGGAGCTGGTGAGTGTGTGGCAGGAGGCTTGGGGTAATCATCACTAAATCTGAAGCCACACTGTTGCATTGTAATCCTGATGCTAAACTCCCCATTAACCCATCTGGGACCCTACAACAGACAACAACCCCTCCCTTTTACTAAATATACACCCACCCGCCCATCACCGCCACCTGCCACACACAAACACACACTTACAGCCTCCCTGACTGCATGTCAGAAGTGCTGTCTGTCCCGTTACTGCCTCCAAAGGGCGGGGTGGGGGAACAACTATGGTGCTCCGAGGTGGGAGTGGCTGTCCAGCAAATTAAAAACGCTGCTGTAGGAATGTTGCAATGAAGTCCCACAGGAGCAAGGGGTCCCCGTGTGGTGGTCAGTGGTGAATCCCGTGTTTGTATTCCGCTCACACCCTCTCCTCTGGGGGTGGGGAGGATGGGCGGCTGCAGAAACCTCCTGTGGGACTGCTGATAATTTAAGTCAAACATTATGTCCACGCTTGTTTGACACCCGTTTAAAGCTTTTCAATCACATTTGATACAGTCCAGCCTCGAGGGGCTGTCCATGTCTTCCCTCACGCATCAAAGAAACAATCAATTGTGTTTGACCGCACTTCTCATGTCAAAGAAAACACATCTTCTCCTGAATCACTTCCTTTCTCTTTGACCTTTTTATGTGTGTGTGTTACAAAGCTAAGGCCTGCACAATAGTGGGCTAGTGCAGTGGTTCTCAACCTTTTTTCAGTGATGTACCCCCTGTGAACATTTTTTTTAATTCAAGTACCCCCTAATCAGAGCAAAGCATTTTTGGTTGAAAAAAAGAGATAAAGAAGTAAAATACAGCACTATGTCATCAGTTTCTGATTTATTAATTTGTATAACAGTGCAAAATATTGCTCATTTGTAGTGGTCTCTCTTGAACTATTTGGAAAAAAACATATAAAAATAACTAAAAACTTGTTGAAAAATAAACAAGTTATTTCTACACATAGAAGTAATCATCAACTTAAAGTGCCCTCTTTGGGGATTTTAAGAGATATCCATCGGGATTCATGAACTTAATTCTAAACATTTCTTCCGAAAAAGAAATCTTCAACATCAATATTTATGGAACATGTCCACAAAAAATCTAGCTGTCAACACTGACTATTGCATTGTTGCATTTCTTTTCACAGTTTATGAACTTACATTCATATTTTGTTGAAGTATTATTCAATAAATATATTTATAAAGGATATTTGAATTGTTGCTATTTTGAGAATATTTTTAAAAAATCTCACTTACTCCTTGGCATACCTTCAAGTACCCCCAAGGGTAGGCGTACCCCCATTTGAGAACCACTGGGCTAGTGGACTGGATGTCCCTCCCCTTGTGTACGTGACAGTACCCCCCCCCCCCCCCTCCTTGTACACAGCAGTGGGCCACTAATTAAATACTGTTAACGTGCTAAGAGCATACTCATTAATGAATTGTAGCATCCACAGCTAAGAGAAGTCAGGTTGCACTTAGTAAAGGATACAATTTTAATTAGTTTGTCACCTTTGTTGTCCGTTTTTCCTTTTAATTTGTCAAAAAATGTTATGACTTTGTGTCCAATCAAGTATATCTGAGCCTGGTAAGACCCCCCCCCCCCCCCCCTGCACCCACTTCGAGACCCGCCACTCGCTGCCAGTTGTTTATTCCATTTTCATGGAAATGCAAAACAAAACAATTGGCGCTGTTTTTTTCCTTTATGAAAGTAGGCCAAACAACCGCTGACAAACAAGAGAGGGGGGAGTTGTAGGTCAGGGCGCCACAAGCCGTGTGTAGCTGTGCCTGTCCAAAGAGCGTGACTCGTCTCCGCCGCCCACAGTAGGCGCAATAACGCACAATCTAACCCCGTCACATCATCTTCACGCGGACACAAGAAAATAACAGAAAATGTATTTTAGCACATCAAAGCAGCATCCGTTTAATCTGTTTTCACGTGAATAACAACAGCTCGGTGAAAGTGGAAGGCAAAAGAGATCCTCTGCAATTGGAACTGTGTAAAAAAACAACATTAACAAATGCAGTTGAGGTCATACATTTCAGAATTTGGCAGGCCCAGTATGTCTTTGTAGCAACAAAAATTGTAAGATTCTACCATGTCTAATATCACAGATTGTCAGCACATCGCTTAAGAGCTTAAGTGGGACAAACACATTTGTTCATTTCGTTAGTTTTTAAAGATTGAACAAATAACCTATTCTTTTATACACTTGTATGAACATGTTCCTTAAGACATTGCTTACATAAATAACATTTTTTTATGAAGCCAATGGTTTGGCCAGAAACACATTATTTTCAATATGCATTACTGTTTATGGAAAATAATTGCTTGCAAATCAGAGCAAACCAAAAGTTTACAAGTGTATCAAGTAGTGCTTTCATCCTATCTACCCTTTCCTAAAATATTATATAGCGTTATGAACTTTTGTATAAGGGCCATTCCACTGAATCGGTACAATTTGTTCTTCATTTTTTTGTTATTTTTTTCCAACTTTCCAATTTTTTTTCTGAACAGTTCCTAACCCGAATACAACTCATTTGAGTAACAGGACTGAAAGTAGCAAGAGTGAGTTTTTAGCATATAATTCGCAAAAACATGCAACATAACCACATGTCATTTCTGCTTATAGCATGTTGACACTAATTGAATTACAGTTATGTAACAAAAAATATATTAAAGAAATAAACAAATACCATTAAAACATATATACAATTAGGTTGCAGGACTGTGTTGAAATTGTAGCCCCTCATAGTCATAGTGAAATATCATAAGATATACGAAACAATGCAAGAGTTATTAACAAGTTTGGCCTTTGCTTGGAGAGAATGCAACTTCCTTTTAAGGTAACATGAATGAAAACAAAGGGACATGATTCAAGTGGCAATTTGGAGTTAGTTTAAGTATGGTTTGGAAAGTAACACAATAATGTACAAAGCAAAGCATTTTTGAATGATTTAAATGATTATATTTCATTCTATGAAGCAGGGACCAGCAACACATGTTATTTTTCCAGTGTTCAAAGTGGTTAAAATTTTATGCATTAAACATGCAATCAAATCCATTTGCAGGACACTTTGCATAATATAAAAAAATAATAATAATTACAGGACATTTTTTGGTGAATTTATACATTATTTTTCCTGGGGACTCAAATGAAATGAAATATGGTGGAATGGCCCAAATCCAAACAAATCACATAATAGACTTAAGAGGTTTTACTATATTTGTAAATGTCCTCACCAATTTAAACAACTCAAACTAATAAAACAAACTATGTCCACATTAAAGTCCTAATCTACCTAAGGTTTGTGTGTACTAAAACACGTGCAAACTTGATAGTACACACCAAGCTGATTTACTAAACTTATGCCAGAGCATTGCTTCTCTGAAGTAGAGCAAAAAAAGGATCGCAATCCATTTTGCGTGTCTGTCTTCATGAATATGCAGAATATATACTGATCAGAACCCCCGTAGTACTAGAAGGAGAAAATGCAAACATAATTAATCAGCACACACAATGGGATTTATCAAGTCTAAAACTGTTCTGCAGCCGCTGTTTTTCATCTTTACTTAATAACTTTAGAAAGGAAGTACAAACTGGCAGTTGCGCAGAAATAGCTGTGAAAAAAGAGACAATTGCGCTGCAGCTCTGTCCTACAGTATGTAAGCTTGTCAACATATATGAACTGTCAAAAATAAACAATATTAGACATATGTCGTTTGTTAAGCTGTATCATTTTATAATTTTATAGCCACTGAATTACTTAAAGGTTCTGTTTACAACTTCCTCACAGTTATATTTTTCAAAGCAGAAAATATAAGAACAACACTACCGGCTAGCCTTTGTTACCATTAGTGGTTTAACAGAACACATTTGTGTGTCAATTGTATATATTTTTCACAATTTTTACACAGTTTATAGCTACTTGTCCAGGGTGTACACTGCCTACCGCTTGAATGCAGCTGAGATAGGCTCCAGCGACCCCGAAAGGGATACGTGGTAGAAAATGGTCTGATGTATTTACATTTTATACAGGCCCGAATAAAATGGTTGCTCTTTACGGCGGTTAATCACCCGGTCTCATCAACAAGTATCAATCAATCAATCAATCAATGTTTACTTATATAGCCCTAAATCACTAGTGTCTCAAAGGGCTGCACAAACCACCACGACATCCTCGGTAGGCCCACATAAGGGCAAGGAAAACTCACACCCAGTGGGACATTGGTGACAATAATGACCCAGTGGGACGTCGGTGACAATGATGACTATGAGAACCTTGGAGAGGAGGAAAGCAATGGATGTCGAGCGGGTCTAACATGATACTGTGAAAGTTCAATCCACAATGGATCCAACACAGTCGCGAGTACGCGCAGGGAGCGCGTGCACACATACTAAAGCAGTCCAAGAGAAGCAACAACCAGTTTGCAGTCATGTTGTTTTTATGATAGAATATACATTCAATGACAGCTAAGGCTAGTTATCCAAATTGCCATTATTAGCTAACAACACCTAACGCTGGTGCGAGTGCATGTGTTGCGTATATATGTAATTACACGTACAAGAAGCCCTGAGAGGGCGGGATTTACTGTGTAAAATACATTGGACAGTTGGCGCCCTCTAGGCACCTGTGTAAATGCTGCATTAATGTGTTTTGATTACTAAACATTTTTAATGACATTATTTTTGTTAAATGCTGTATGTTAAAAACGTCTTGCAATATGCATTTTCCTGTGGCTGGAACATTCCTGTGCACGCTCACAGTTAGCGCCAGCGTCTCCCAGAGTGCACGTTCAACGCATTAAAAAAAAAATTGGTTTATGTCGTAAATGCATTGCAGGATGCTTCTAAAATGCCAAGAAAAAGTAATACACGTCTGCTGCATGTTTCAAAATGAGTGTCTCTGTGGTGGAAGCTGTGTACTGTAGTTAGGATGTAACGGTACGTGTATTTGTATTGAACCGTTTCGGTATGGGGGTTTCGGTTCGGTTCGGAGGTGTATCGAACGAGTACACATGCTATCACCGACCGGGCTAGGACAACATGTAAAAGCCAGAGCTGGAAGACCCTCCTGCCTCGTTAAGATCTCCCGTTTGGGAACACTTTGGCTGCGCGATACAACCATGGAGGACGGAAGTTTGCCGATATTGTTCAGCAGCTGCTTCTGACAACACGTCAAACATGTGTTCCACCTTTCCTGCTTCCGGCTCCCAGACCGTAGTCGAGCAGCGCAGGGGAGACACTCCTCCAGGGCTGATGTATTCTCGGGGGCAACACCCTTCACTCTACCCGGCAGTGGGTCTCCACAGCTCCGGACTCCAGGGTAAATGAAGAGTCCGGCGATTAATTGCAAATCGTGGCTTTATTGAGGTCTTGCACACAGCCAGTCCAACAAAACACCAGCCACTCGCGCTAAGCTCCCTCACCTCGCTCACCCACACACTCACTTACATCACATGCTGTCACATATTAAAGGGCCACACACATATACGCTACTCTCATAACACCTGCTAACCCATTTGAAGTGTCACCACCTGCAGAGTCAGGCAGGGCTAAAGCAATAACAAATGTTTTTATAGCAGCAGATTGAAGTCCATACTGCATTAAAAAGTAGATTTTGACCCACTTCTATGGTGGAGGAACAATGAGCCCATATATCCTCTTACTGCCAAGTTAGCCAGGCAAATAAAAGTCTCAATCAATCAATCAAAAAAAAGCACTTTATATGTACAAAGGTTTGGTTAAGAAACCATTCTGAGCCTTATCTTATTTAGTTTTTATTTTATACATGTTGGTCACATTAACCCTGGCAATGGACCATGTGTGTATATGTATGTTATGCCATTGTTTACAAATTTGGTAAATAAATAACCAAAAAAATTTATATTTTGTAGTTTTCTTACTGTACCGAAAATGAACCGAACCATGACCGAGGTACGTACCGAACTGAAATTTTTGTGTAACGTTACACCCGTAACTCTTGTATATGCAACAAACTTATTTAAATAGCACCAGTTATCAATTGTACACACTGTCTGCATAAATCACACGCAATACACCCACGAATAGTACACACAATTTTATAGTTTGCACACACTGTAAGTATTTCGAAAAGCATTGAACGCAGTCCTCCACCAGGCCCTACCGCCCTAAAGTAAGTCTTGAATCCAGACGGCGTTAAAGATCATCCCCAAAATGTAATCCCTTATTCCTTATCCCATTTCTGACATTTCCTAAAAGTTTAATGAAAATCCACCCAAAACCTTTATGAGTTATTTTACTAACTAACTAACCGGCAAAAACATTTACAGAACCTCCTCGGGGAGGTCATTCATTTACATTCTTGGTTTGCACTTTTTCAGTTCAATTTTCAGTCCACTCTACTGGATCATAAGTTATGTGAGTTCTTTTCTCTCTGCAAGCCAGAGATCAACATCCTCACAGACCCATCAGGCTCAACTTGACCCGACCTTGTTAACCTCGGCGACCTGGGTCTGGTACCCCCCGCGGTGTCAGCGCTCTGCTCTCTGCTGGAGTTCATAAATCACCCAGCAGCACGGCCAGCACGTGTGATGGGAGCAGCTAATCAACGACGTGTTTGAACTGCAAGATTGAATAGATTTATGAAGGCGGACAAGCAAGCATAAATGCATAATAAAGTTCCACACGGCAGTATGTGTTGGTGCAACATAGTGGTGGGGCTTCATTTGGAAATTATTAATGCGATATCATAAGGAAATAAGGCGTTGAAAATGCATAAAATGACTATTTTCATGTTTCACCAATAAAGGAAAAAGTCAGTTGATATTCAACTCAGCATAATGTCATACGCAGCACTAGCTGACCTATTAGCAGGGCCCTTTGTGTTCAACCTCATTTCTTTATAATACATGCAATTGTTTTCT